>NC_142933.1:90270707-90318207 GCF_046866305.1 Octopus bimaculoides
AACTGGTACCCACAACTACCTATTGTTTTGAGACAATTACACTGCTTTTTCTTTAAAGGCATGTCAGTTTTAGAGACTTTTTGATTCTTATCATTATCTCCTTTTCTCATCTAGAGATGACATCTACTGATTTCCACCAAATACTTGGTCTGCTCTCTCTGAAATCGGAGATAATTTGGCTGTGTGGTAAGAAGATTGCTTCCCAACCACATGGTTACGGGTTCAGTCCCACTTCGTGGCACCTTGGGCAAGTGTCTTCTACTATAGCCTTGGGCTATATGTGTATGTGTGTGTGTGGGGGGGGATTGGTGGAGGGTGTCTTTGTCTGTATTTGTCCTCTTCCACCACTTGACAACTATACTTGGCGTGTTTACGTCCCCGTAACTTAACAGTTCGGCAAAAGAGTCATAAAAAATAAGTACTAAGCTAAAAAATATATAAAAAGACCTGGTGTCGGTTTGTTCGACTAAAACCTTTCAACGCAGTGCCCCAGCATGGCGGCAGTCCAATGACTGAAAGAAGTAAAAGATGAAAGATAAATCAAGAATTGTATGTTATTTGACATACGCTCATTTATCTTCTGGCTCGCTACTCTGTTTTTAATCTGTCCCTTTGCCCTTTTTCGTTTTCTTCTTGGTCTCCTCAGGACTTTCTTCTATATATCCGACGAAGGACTATATCCGAAACGTTATACTTTTCCTCTATAACTTTTTTTCATCGTCTTTGAGCGTCAACTTAATAATAATATTAACTACGAACGTGCCTTGAACTTATGTTGCTTTCCGTTTTTGTTTGTTGTTTGTATTTTCTGCTGTGTGTGTGTGTGTGTGTGTGTGTGAGAGAGAGAGAGAGAGAGAGAGAGAGAGTGTGTGTGTGAGTGTGTGTGTGTGTGTGTGTGTGTGTGTGTGTATTTATACATGTAAAATTGAAGAAACAAGCAAACTACTTATAAAAGAAAAACACAATGCGCTGTGGTTCGATTGGTATTTCAGACTCATCAGCGAACTAAGCGTTCTTTACATAAAGGAGCCTTTCAAATAACCCTTTGAGCTATTCTATGCTATACGCAGCGAGGTAGTAAGAGTGTCATAGAAAAACTACTGTTGACACTCAGCGATTCATTCATCAAAATAACAAACATGGAATCTACTATATATGTTCTGTGTGTGTGTTTCTGTCTCTGCTGCTCTTTCGCTCTCTCTCCCCTTTCTTTCTTCCTTTCTTCCTTTCTTTCGTTCTTTCTTTCTTTTTTTTCTGTCTGTCTTTCTATTTTTCCCTCTCTTTCACACACACATACACACACGTCCATCCATCTAAGCCAGTCAATCATCCAGTTATTTATATTTATATATTTATACATGTCTGTGTGCGCGGCATATGTGTGTGTGTGTGTGTGTGTATATACACATATACTTACACACACACTCACACATATATATGTATGTGTGTTTGTATGTGTATATATTTAAATACATAAATGTAAATATATATATAAATGCATATATATATATATATATATATATATATATATATATATATATATATATATATATATATATATGCATATACATATATACATCTACACACACACACACATATTCATATATATATACATATATATATATATATATATACATATACATATATATATATACATATATATATACATATATATATATGTAAATACACATACATATTTATATATACATACATACATACATACATACATACATACAAACATACATACATGCGCACACACATACACACATACACATACATACATACATATATATATATATATATATATATATATATATATATATATATATATATATATATATATATATATATGTATATGTATATATGTATATATTTATATATATTTATATATATATATAGGTCTATATACATATAAGAGTAAGTATGTGGGGTTTGTGTTTTTTAGCTCTTTCTCTCTTCCTCTCTCTTTCTGTCTGTCTGCTTCTCTCTCTCTCTCTCTCTCTCTCTCTCTCTCTGTCGCTCCCTCTCTCCAAACACACATGTATGTCCATTACAGACAAAAATGCACACAGGTACACACACGCACTCAATACACATACACAAATACACGCACATATATACAGACGCACACACACACACACACAAACACATTCACACACGCACTCATACACACATACACGCATATACGCAGACGTAGGCGCACACACAAACACCATACACAGAAACTGACATCGTAGTTGTGAGGAGGAGAAGAGCGAAGAGATAGACAGGTTGGTTAAGCGGCGGAATCAGTGAAGTGGATCTCAACGAGAATGTTATAGCAGTGGCTAAGTCTACTTGAGAATCCACTGAGACTCTTATGAGGAGGAACACCTGGATAGGTGAATCAGATAAGATTCATTAGGTAGACTTATTCTCTTGTTCTAGACATGTCTCTTTAGAGGCTGCCGTTCACAATGAACACGGTCCTTCGTTTAGGTTTCGAGGAGAGAAGAGTACCTCGGCTACAAAACACATAACGGCGGCGGTGACCATGATGGCGACGACGGTGATGACCACGACGACTACGACAACCACGGCGACAACAACAACAGCTATAATAATAATAACATTGGTTTCTAATTTAGGAACAAAGCCAGACCTTTCGAGGCGGGTGGGATGGGTTAATCGATACCGTCGGACCCAGTACTTGGCGGGTACTTTAATTTTATCGATTCCAAAAGATCGAAAGGCAACGTTGACCGCGGCGGAACATGAACTCTGGAACGTAGTAGTAATTCTTTTATTCTTTTATTTGTTTCAGTTATTTGACTGCGGCCGTGCTGGAGCACCGCCTTTAGTCGAACAGATCGACCCACAGGAGTTATTCTTTGTAAGTCTGTTATAAAATGAAACAAGCTTTTGACGGTTTTATAGTTATTTCAAAATTATGATGCTATAGTGCTAGGTGTTTCCATTATTTTGTCCAACACCTGAATATATATATATATTGGGTCATCCCATAAATAATGGAGTTTTTTTTTATACTTTTATTTTTCAAAATTAAGATATAAAGTTGTTTTTTAATCGAACTAACTCTCCTTCATTTTCTACAATGCTCTTCCATCTATCTGGTAGACTGGCAAGGCCCCTCTTTCAATCCTCCAGTACTGTTCTGACCTCGTCTATAGAATTCATATTTTTTCCGTCCAAATGATTTTGAAGACTGCAGAATAAATGATAATCAGATGGGGTAATGTCCAGCGAATAAGGTGGGTAGGGCATCGTTTCTCATTCAAACTGCTCCAGCTTTTAGAATGTCATCCATGCTGTATGTGGCTGAGCATTACCCTGATGGAAGAACACTTTTCGTCTTGAAACCAAAGATGGTTGGTTTTCTTCTAGCACTGGTTAATTGATCAAAGCCAAGCTTCTCTGCTAGTTCCTCAACAGTTACGATGAGATTTTGTTCTACTAGGGTTTGCAGGCCGTACTCGTCGAGATCTACAGATCTTCCAGGACGAGGCTCGTCTTCTAGGCTTATTGTCCGATCTCCTTATACTGCATTAATATTCCTCACATTTTCCTTCGCGTTGTTGCTTTTATTGAACTCATAAAGCAAAATATGCTGAACATGCTCCTCTGTCATTTCCATTGTAGCTTTGAATTGTTAAAATCGAACTGCACTCTTCAAAAATTGCACAAAGAATAAGGATAAGATAAAATTACTACCTGCTTTTATAGAAAACTAGCAGAAATACCCGGCTTTGCCCGGGTTAAAGAGAATAATGAAATCTAAAAATGCCGTCTAGACTACGCAACCCTCAACTGTTAGTAGCTACGATACCATATTTCTACATTAATAACTCTCCAATCCATGCCAGCATGGAACATAGACATTAAGTGGAATGCCAGTCTCTCATCTAGGAGGGCCTTGAAATCAATGTTACCAACTGGGGACTATGTGTGTCGCAGTGATAATAAAAAGACCCAAAGGAGGTCTGCAACGAAATAATTTTACTCAACACTTTGCAAGTGAATCAGTGGAGGCAAAGATGCGTCTCATTTACATGACAATTTATGCACCACATTGCAGAAATCACAATGTAAGTATATCTGAAAGGGTAGTCTTACACTGTTGTACCGTTGAATTACAAATAATGCTCGGGTTATGTTCGGGTTAAAATTTCATCAACATCAAAATTATATGAATTTTCATGGGAGTTATGGCCGTTATACATAGAATGTAATTTCCAAATTTCATAAAGATCCGTTCAGTACTTTTGACGTAGTTTTGGATAAGAAAACAAATGACTAATGTGTGTGTTTGTGTGCATGTGTTTGTGTGTGATGGGTGTATATATGTATAGATATCTGTATGCATGTATATATATATGTATGTATGTGTACATTTTACATGTACATCTATATATATATATATACATCTACACATATGTATACATAGACATGTATGCATATAGATCTATATCTATATATATATATCTATGCATATACGTGTACATATACATGTATATGTATACATATACATCTCTCTCTCTCTCTCTCTCTCTTTCACTCTTTATCTCTTTCTCTCACTCTGAAAGTATCTATCATTACAGTATCGAAATGTGATTGTTTCAGTTAGTGGAATAACGTGTACATATACATGTATATGTATACATATACATCTCTCTCTCTCTCTCTCTCTCTCTCTCTCTCTCTCTCTCTCTCTCTCTCTCTCTCTTCTCTCTTTCTCTCTCTCTCTCTGAATGTATCTGTCATTACAGTATCGAAATGTGATTGTTTCAGTTAGTAGAATAGTTTCATTTTTAAAGTGAAAGTATTTGTTTTTGTTTCACTTTTGACACGTAATACTTAAATAGTGGAGGAGATATTATGTTGCGGTGGGCTCGAACTCTGCAAGAAGTTAAAAATTTTTTTGACTAAAACACAACTGGAACCCTAAGTAAGGCATGTGTAAAATTTGAATGAAATTGGTTGCGTAGTTCTCGAGTTTTAGGGATTCACACAGACAGACAGACAGACAGACAGACAGACAGACAGACAGACACACGTTCTCATTTTTATATATATAGATTGATGCAGGTTGTTTATCCTCTCCTCCTCCGACTTTTAGTTCATACAATTGAAAAAAACCGCATAATTTATGGGATGACCCAATATATATATATATATATATATGTGTGTGTGTGTCTGTATGTGTTGTTTTATTTTAGTTGTAGCAGGCACTAGCGTAACTGGGAGGGTGAGCGGGAAGAGCGGTCCGCCCCGGGCGGCACTTTTAAAGGGACACCACTTTTGGTTCTGCTGTAGGTAATATGTGTTTTTTGTGGGGTCCTGGAGGCGGCAAACGGAAGGACTGCCCCGAGCGGCGTACACTCTAGCTTCGCTAGTGGTAGTAGGTGTGTTTGAACAATACGCTTTACTGTTTGTGTAAAAAAACTATGTATACTTCTATCATATTTCACTGTCTTTTCCATTTCTTTATCTCAATCCTCTTTGTAAATCGTCACACAGACTATTGTCTGTGCCCCTAATATATGCTCCTCTGGCTAATAAAAGAAATTATTATTATTGAGTGAGAGAGCAGTGCATGCCATCAAAGTGACACTGGGGTAAAATATACGAAGCCCGGTATACCCATCATGACTACCCGTCTGATAAGGGTACACCAGGCACATGCATCACAACCATGTGTGCGCGACATGGTGATCTCATATCAAGATCAACAGCGCATGACCTCACAGGTGGGGCCCAGTTAGAATTTTCTTCAGGTCGAATAGCCCATCCCGCTCAAAAGTTCCCTGAATAAGGTTTGTTTAAGGATGTTGAGCAAAACACCCATGTTTCCAAAGGTGACTTATTTAAACTTCAAAGAATTCCTTTCTCTACATGGCTATGATGCTCCCCTACTACTGCTCGTGATCAGAGATGCATATATCGTCAGCCACCAAGGGACATGCTCAACTGGTTACGGTCAAACAACTGACAAGCAAATCTGTGATATTAAGCGGAATATTTGCTGTAGCCCATCTTCTTATACCAAGACATATTAGTAGTAGTAGTAGTAGTAGTAGTAGTAGTAGTAGTAGTAGTAGTATTGTTGTTGTTATTACCTTAGCACCAACATCCCCACCACTTCCATTTCGTTCACCTCACAAATGTTAATTACCGCACGTGGACTTGAATGACATTAAAAAGCACAAAATACATGAAAGTATACATAAAAATACACTCAAAATGGAGAAAAGAATTCCATTAATATATGTGTACACACACACACACACACACATATATATACATACACATACTCACACGCATATACACACACATATATACATTTATACGTATACACTCACGTAGACACAACGGGGTATCCGGTCATTCGAACCGGCTTAGATTAAGAACAGAAATCACACCACTGGATACTGACCGTCCATCACTACCACCACTATCATCAGTATCAGCATAACCACTACCTTCAAGACGACGACGACGACGACGACCACCACCACCACTACTACTACAATCATCAGCAGCAGCGTATCACATGCCAAGCATTTCAGCTTTTTATAGTTGGAGTCTCAAAGGACGAAGAGAACAAATTTGTTTGACGGCAACACGATTTGCAGTTGTTGTTGTTGTTAACTACCCGGTCATTACTGGTCAAGCAAAGCAATGATCAAAGCGTTCCAGCTATGACCCATCCCGTCTTATTATCGGACGATATAGCCAGGACTTCATTATCCAGCGTGCAGTTTTCATTTATAAAATATAGTCACGTAGGGAAACCTCTTGAAAAGTAAGGGTACATACCACAGTGTAGTCTTAAATGCTCTATGTCTTGCATTTGATTGTAGAGCTGTTGTCCTTTCACGACTGGACGGGTGCTAAATAATGGTTTCATATTTTGCCACAAGGGCAGCAATTTTGCGGGAGGGGATGAGTCAATTACATCGACCTTAGTGTTCAACTGGTACTTATTGTATCGACCCTGAAAGGATAAAAGGCAAAGTCGACCTCGGCGGAATTTGAATTCAGAGCGCAACGACAGACGAAATACCACTACGGGATCTTGTTCAAAACGGGGGCACCAATATTCTCTTAACGAAACACTTTGAAACTTGGGACACTGGTAGAATGTGTCATATAAAACATCTTTTTCTCTTAGTCTTCTTAACAAAAAAACGTACATCGCAAGTTATTTCATGTTAAAGTTGTCGTATTTCTGTAATTTCAACCAATGACTGACGTCCATTCAGACGTAAAAATTAAGTGCTGACTACGTAAACAAACGATTCGCGGCGGTGATAAAATTATTATTTCCTTGTCAAAAAATGGCTGAAGCATATTGGCAGTAGCTAATAAACCTTTCTATTATAGGCACAAGGCATGGTTTTTGAGGGAAGGAACAAGTCAATTAGGGTTAGGGTTAGGGTTAGGGAAAACGAACACACGTGTGTTGCCTCTGCAAAATGTCAGAAGTAATGGAGATTAAATACGTTTACACCGCTTAGGAGTAACTGTAAACAGCTGAATACTTGTCAGTGATTGGTTGAAATGATCGAAATAAGACAATTTTTTACATGAAATAAATCCGAATACAAAAGTTTTTTTCTGTTCTATAACACAAAATAGATAAGTATACGAAGTTTGAAAGTCTTTCGGTACCAAAAACACTACATAAAACATAAATGAAAACTGGTGCCCCCGTTTTGAACAAGATCCCCACTACGCATTTCGCCCGGCGCACTAACGATTCTGCCAGCTTGCTGCTTTACGGGTGCTAAGTAATACTAAGTAGAATAAAGTCAGTGAAGAGCGTCTCTATGTGGCTATTCAATTCGCTAGAAATAGCGACCATATCTACTTCAATCACCATAACCCCTACCTTCACGACGACCGCCATCACAACCAACCACCACCACCACCACAACAGAGTGTGACATGTGTGGGATTTAACTGCTATGTTTCTCAGAACAACCGAGTACGTCGAGACTTTCTCGTTGATTCTTTAATCCCATGTCATACCAAATAAATGGTGCATATTCTGTAGATTTCATCATACATTTCTCTAGGATTCCTTGGCTTGAGACCAAAAGCCGTCAGGAAAAACAATGCGTTTTGATGAAATCCAATCGGTAACAATATTCACCTGTCTCGTACATGTCATTTATGAGCAAGCAAAAGGAGCCGCTGTGTGTGTGTGTGTGTGTGTGTGTGTTTGAAAGAGGACGTAAGGTTGTTTCCTCTCTCTCTCTCTCTCTCTTTTAGCCGTTGTGCATTCCTTTCTCCCTGGAGGGCATTAAGAGCATAAATAAAATGACACAGCCACAAACGGAAATCAACACCGTGTCGAATTTCAGAGCTCGCCCCTTTCTCCATGTCGCTAACCATCTCTGTTTTAGTGTTGCTACAAAATAGACGTGTAGATAGATATATATAAAACTACATACAGTCTGTGGTGATATGACCAGTTGGACTTTTGGCTACAATATAAACAGCAAGATACATTGCGTTCTGCAGACATTGACACGAGACCAGGGTAGCAAATTGTAGACTTCGTCTGTGAATGTAAACTAGATAGGCCGCAAGCACTAGACATTCATTTCATTAAACGTTTTCCTCCACCTTCCACACCTCATAATTCACGGGGCGGCTCATTTGACATGCGGGGGGGGAAAGAATCAATATATTCGTGTAATTAATACTTGACTTTTAGAAGTGACATCGGCTTAAGTTTGACCAACATTTTTACACGTAAAGAGAATGAAATTAAGAAAAAGAGAGTAAAGAATAAACACACACACACACGCACACACACACACACACACGCACACACACACACACACACACACACACACACACACGTATATTGTTTTATTGGATACGGAAGTGTCTGTGACTTTTGTCGTGTTGTTCCAAAATGCCTTTGGCGTCAGTTTATAGAAAAAGTGATAAAGCATATGGTATACCCCATAGCTTTGGTTCTCACCCATTTTTTGCCTATGAACCCATTTTGTTTCTGTTTTATTCCACTGGACCCTCATAGCTATTCAATGTTTAAAAAAAATCCTATATTTTTGTAATTAAATATTACGAAGAATTGTATAAAAAAAAAAAACTGCCAAAATATTTTGTTTCGTAGAAGTATAATCAATTTATTGTATATATCTCTGTGTGTGTCTGTGTTTATCCCACCATCACCGTTTGACAACCATCGTTGGTGTGTTTATGTCCCCATAACGTAGCAGTTCGGCAAACGTGACCGATAGAATAAGTACTAGGCTTAAGAAATAAGTCCTGGGGTCGATTAAATCAACTAATAAAACCTTCCAGGCAATGCTCCTTGAATGGCTACAGTATGACCACAGTCAAATGATTGAAAAAGTAAAAGAATTATAATTGCGATGGATCAAGGCTGACAGAATCGTTAGCACGCCGGACGAAATGCTCCGCGTAATTTCTTCCGGCTTTACGATCTGAGTTGAAATACCACCGTGGAAGAGTTTGCCTTTTATCCTGTTGGGATTTATAAAATAAGTCCTAGTTGAGTGCTAAGGGCCGATGTAATCGTTCTTGGCCCCTCCCCAACAATTTCAAGCTTTGTAACTATTACAGAAAAGGTTATGTCGAATGGATTGGCAGATTCATTAAAGCGGCGGAGAAAATGCTTTACGGCATTTATTCTGGAACTTTTCATCCTGATTTCAAATCATGGCGAGGTGAACTTTGCTATTCACCCCCATCGAACACGATAAATGAAGTACTGGTCAATACGGAAACGAAGAAAGACAAACAAATACAGGGTGATCAGTGACATGTTTTTTAACAACAAAAACGAAAAAGCGCATATTAACTGCGTCGGCTCGAGGAACTTTAGGTATTTTCACTTAATAAATACACATAACGCCTGGGAATCGAAACTGTGATCCTCTGACCGCAAATCCGCTGCCCTAACCACTGGACCATTGCGCCACCCTTTCTTTTTATACTTAAATATATATAATTAGTCGTAGGACACTCGATGAATACACGCGTCGTTTAGATGAATTAAAAATGTTTTGCATGGATCATGTGTGTGTAAAAAGTGCTTTAGGATATTTTAAGCATTCTCAGTATATTTTCCAATGAAACACTCGGGAGGTATTTTCACTAGCTTACTAACGCTGAACTTTTTTCAGTTATATTTCAAAGTGTTCTCATCCGTCTCTTTGTTTTGACGATTGCTTCATATACGAGGGAGTCTCTTGGTGTCGGCAATTATTTATAGTGCTGTAGAATACCACTGTTTTTAATCGATTCCGGCTGAAGTGACAGACAGTTGTCGAAACATCTTCTTACCCTGGGATGATACTTCTGAGTAAATATACTCATATTTTCGACATATGATATTTTTTTTTTTTCCGTTTTTTTTTTATCGTAGCCCCGCCCACATTAGTTATTACTAGAGCTTTCTTCAGAGGATAAATGTTTCCTTTAGATGAATTTTAAAACGTAATATGGACCCAACTATGGACCAAAAGTACAGTTTGGTCCATATGTGTCTAATCACCATGCATGTGTGTATGTGTATGAATATATGTATATATGTATACGTGTGTGTGTGCGTGTGTGCGTGCGTGTGTGTGTATAGTGTATAAATACATACACACACCATTTCCTCCATGTTATGTTTTTTATGTCACTATGGAACCATTTAGCCACCAGTGAATAGCAATCTGACAGTCACACTTCACCACCTCCTGACGTCTTTCATTTTGTTTCCCCCCCCCCCCCCATCTCTCTCTCTCTCTTTCTCTTTCTTTCGCTTTCTTCGTCTTCCGAAACCACTTTGTCTCTTTATTTATTTATTTATTATTATCATTATTCTATTAACATTCGTTTATTATTTATTATTTTACTATTTGCGTCTATTATTTTATTTCATTTGTTTATTGTTTATTTTCATACATATTTTCTTTATTTATTTCCTTTGACAAGATTTAAATTCATTGGAGCATGTAATTATTACGTGCCTAATTATAGCAGCTTGTAATTCCGTTCATGGAACTCTTTTTCTTTCTAACTCTTTCTACCAATTTTTCCCTCGCTTCTCTCCCTTTATTTTCTCTATCTCTTTTCCCTTTTCGATGCTTTTTCTTTCTGTCCATCTTTCTCCGTCTTTCTTTCTACGTTTTTTTTCTTTTTCTTTATTATTTTACTCGCTTGTATTTTCTTTCTTTTCCTCTTTCCTCTTTTTCCCTTTTATTTCCATAGTTTTTCTTTATCGTTTATCCTCCCTCCATTTTACCTTTTTTATCCCGCTAACTTTGATCTCCTGTTTTCCTTTTTTATTTTTATTTTGCTCTTCGTTTCTTTCCTTTTATTTTGCATTCATTCTCTCTCTTTACTCTTTCTTCACCTCGTTTTTTTTTTTCCTTTTTTTTTTTCACTTTCTTCCATTATGTTCTATTTTCTCCTTTTATTCTCATCTTTTTTCGTTTTTTCTTTATCAGAAAAAAATAGAGATAGATAGATAAGTAGATAGATAGATAGATAGATAGATAGATAGATAGATAGATAGATAGATAGATAGGTGCACACACACGCACACATAGACAGACAGACAGATAGATAGATAGATAGATAGATAGATAGATAGATAGATAGATAGATAGATAGATACATACATACATAGATAGATAGGGACACACATAGATAGATAGATAGATAGATAGATAGATAGATAGAAAGATAGATAGATAGATAGATAGATAGATATAGAGGTAAGTAGAAAGATAGGCAGACAGGCAGATAGATAGATATCTATCTATCTATCTGCCTGTCTGCCTATCTTTAGATAGATAGATAGATAGATAGATAGAGAGAGAGAGAGAGAGAGAGAGAGAGAGAGAGAGAGAGAAAGAGAGTAAGAGAGAGGGGGATGTCAATTCTACAACTCACAAATTATTCATTAGGTTTTCTTCGGGGTTTTTTTTCACGTTTTCCATATTTTCCCCTCTTTATCCACTCTTTCTGAGGTCTCCCGCTTTCTCTCTCTACCCGCTACTCTTTCGCCTCACCTTTGACCTCCCCTACTTCACGTTTTTATTATTTCCTATTTAATTTTTTTCTTTCTTTCGTTTCTTTGTATATATATTTTTTCTTCCTTTTTTTTTCTCGTGTTTTGTTCGGTAAAGCGTTTCACGTGGTCGGGTACTAAGATTTTTGCATGCGGGTAGATTTACTATTGTACTTGGTGGGATAACTGATGGTTTTTAATTTCAAATCTGTTCTCGTTAAAAGTTTGATCATTGTTTTACAATTTGTATAAAATACAAACTAAAAATGTAAAAAAAAAAGACCCCCCGCCCAAAAAAAAAACACACACACAAACAAGAATAGTTCGATAAATTGCAAAAAGTAGTGAAAGAAAAACAAAATAATAAATAAATAATGTAATGAAATATAAATATATAAAAGAAAATATATCAATGAAAACTAATAAAATACATCATAAACATATCAAAAATAAAGTTTAAAAATATGTATAAAAATATAAAGAGAAATGAATTATGAAAAGAATAAAATTTTCGAAACCTTGACCTCTGCATTGAATGTCAATGTTTTTTCTGGCATAATTTATTAGTTTTTTTTTTTTTTAATTGTTCCCCATCCATTCTCCCATTAATATTTTGAGTGTTGTAAACGGCTTCACTCGTCAATCGTCTGATTTCTTCATTTTCTTCAGTTCACTACCTCCTCCCTTTTCATATCTCCTCTACCTACTTCTCTTCTCCTTTAAAGCTTTCACCTTCCTTCACTTACTCTCTAAACTCTTAATGCTTTCTCTCAACTTGGTGGTGGTGGGTTTGTTTTTAGCCGGTGGGTAAACTTAAACCCAGTCGTCCGTTAGCTCTCCAATTCAAGCCAGTCAATCCCCTTTTTTTATTTGTGGTTGTCATGCCTGATTGCCTGTGACACTCTGCTATTATCAGTGAGGCGTGACGGCTTGGTCCTTTGCCAAGCATTACTTAAATGCCATATACAATTGAGACCGATTTATGATACCCTCACCTACTTATTCGCCCAGTATGTTTCTTTCTTAATATTCACTTTGAGCCTTTCGATTAAAAATAAATAAATACAATAAACAAAGCAACAACAAGAAAAAGAAAAAAAGCAATGGAATGAATCATAAAAAGGAAGAAGAAAAATAGAACAAAAAAGCAAAAAATGATAAAAATACTCCTAAATAACTAACTCACAAGTCTCTCCAATGTACAACCATTTCTTTCTGGTCCTTTTTATCTCCCTTTATAACCAATAATAATTCCCTTGTTTGTTTTTCATATTCCCTCATATTCTCGACCAACTAATGCCTTCTCGCCTCCATCTACCACCCATCTATCTATCTATCTGGTTTTCCCCTCCGTTGCTGCTTTTCATTTTCCAGCATGTCGCTCTTTGTTCCTTCTTATCTTCTCTCTCTCTCTCTCTCTCTCTCTCTCTCTCTCTCTCTCTCTCTCTCTCTCTCTCTCTCTCTCTCTCTCTCTCTCTCTCCTCAATAACGTCTTTAATTCTATTTAACCTTTTTTCTCTGTGCGTGTGTTCGTTCTTTTTTTCCCTATTGAAGGCCTCTGTATTTCTTACACGTTTTCTTCTGTTAACCATCAACTAGATCAAAGCTAAATACACACATATAGGCGCAGGAGTGGCTGTGTTAAGAAGATTGCTTCCATTCTTTACAAATGATCATGGCACAGGAGTGGGCACAGGTAAGTAGCTTGCCTACCAACCACATGGTTCCGGGTTCAGTCCCACTGCGTGGCACCTTGGGCAAGTGTCATCTACTATAGCCTCGGGCCGACCAAAGCCTTGTTAGTGGATTTGGTAGACGGAAACTGAAAGAAGCCCGTAGTATATATATGTATATATATATATATATATATATATATATATATATATATATATATATATATATATATATATATATATATATATATATATATATATATATATATATATATATGTGTGTGTGTGTGTGTGTGTGTATGTATGTGTGTTTGTGTATCTATGTTTATCCCACCACCATCGCTTGACAACCGATGCTGGTGTGTTTACGTCCCCGTAACTTAGCGGTTCGGCAAAAAGAGACCGATAGAATAAGGTCTAAGCTTACAAAGAATAAGTCCTGGGGTCGATTTGCTCGACTAAAGACGGTGCTCCAGCATGGCCGCAGTCAAATGACTAAAACAAGTAAAAGAGTAAAAGAGTAAGTCTCTGTACTGTTTTCATGTGATGTGCCGTTTTCATGTGTCTCGGTGTAGGGGGTTGACAAACGGATCTTGTCGTGTTTGTCTAGATCTTCATCTCGAAAGATCAACAGTGCCAGCTGAAATTTGGGAAACTACAGAAATTTTAGGCTTCATACGATAATCATAAGTATCGCTTGCTTCTCTGATAATAATCTTGAAAGCATCCTTGGGTGTTTTAGAGCATACTCCGTATGTTGCCGATGATTATGTGTTCTAAGTAGAAACCGGTAAGTAATGCGAATGATTCGCTGAATTGTTTATGTTGAAGAATAATTTCACACATTGTTCCTACTCAGTGATGAGCAATGGCAGATAATTAATTTCTGCATTACTAATTAGTAATTCCATTTAAGATAAAAAAGGATTTATGTACATAGAATAATCAACCACTTATTTGTCAGAAGCGTTGATTTAACGACATCTGAAAACCATTCTAGATGCAATGAATGGAACAGTGACAATATTCTGTAGAATAATATTTGCAAAAGATGATGATGTTGACGATAATAATGGTGGTGGTGGGAATTTGGTGGTGTTGGTGGCTTTGGTGGTGGTGGTGGTGGTGGTGAAAATGATGATGATAATAAGAAAACGGGAATCGAAATCGCTTACTTGAAATAACATCTAATGGTATAATACTTGAAACAAACACAAGATGAAGGTGGGGGAGATGAGTAGTAGTAGTAGTAGTAGTAGTAGTAGTAGTAGTAGTAGTAGTGGAAGAAGAAGAAGAAGAAGAAGAAGAAGAAGAAGAAGAGATGGGACGGAGTGGGAGGAGGAGTAGACACTAGTGTTGTTAATTTAGTGTTTGAAGACGTGGACGTTATTAATTTTATGGATAGGTTGGACGTTCCATATAAAACGCACGTTTCTTTCTTTCTTTCTTTTTCTCTTTTTAAAAACAATATCAAAATAACCCAATTCCTGAATCGTTGCTGTTGGCGCAATATAAGGGATGGTTCTGTAAAAGAAATGCCTACTTCCTTAACAGGAGAGCGACGACAACTATAAAAGAAAGACAACTGTTTATCGATAAACAATCGACAAGAAGACAATTAATGAAGGAAACTACCGTGTACTTTCGCATTAGCAACTAACTGTGAATTGAATTGTTTTTGTTTTTGTTTTTCGTTGTATTCTTTTTCATTTTTTTTTTTTTTGCTGTTTAACCCCAGGTCAGGCTTTGATCTACGATCAAAGGTGTTCCACCTGTAACAATTCAATCTTTTTATTTCCCATCCTCCTGGCATTACATATCTAGGATTATAATGTCTAAGGTGACCTTGTTTCCATATGGTAAGGTTATAAGTTGGAAACGATTTGGTTATTTCTAGCGGGTAGTTTCACCACGTAGATCTGGCCTTTCTATTACCCCCCACCCACACCCCAAGGATTACATTGTTTAATGTGAACTAGTTTTCAAATGGTGTTATATGAGTTGAGAAAGATTTGGTTGGTATTTCTAGCTGGTAGCTTGGTCACATAGTACTGCCCTTTATATTCTTGGATCTAGTTTTTGTCATTCGCAAAATGTACATTTTTTAAAAGGAAGTAAAAGATCTGAAAATCGGCTATAATAATGTAGCCTTCCAGTCTCATTGCTTTGAAGGTTTGATGTTGTGGAGAAAGAAATTGGAGAAAAATGTTACTGAGGTTTAAAAATTGAAAAAACTGGGTATTTTTAGCCAATAGCAAAACAGAAATTTTTTGCGTTTAGCGGAGTGGTGTCAACTTTAAGGTTGTACCCTGTGAAATTTGTAGTTTAGCGTCTGACCTGTTCATTGTAGGTTTCCAAATAAACAGAAATGCCTAATTTCATTGTAGGTTTCTAAATAAGCAAAAATTAGGGTTAGGGTTAGGGTTAATAAAATCAACATGTATCATCTTACTGTTTCTTTTCTCTATTCATTATGTGTGTGTATATGTGAAAAGGGGGCGTCTGTCTCCAAAACTCCAAAGCTGAGTAACGTTTTCATGCTTGGTTTTGTAAACTACGATAAGAATAATATTGGTCAACAAAGAATTGGTCCCAATGAAAAGAATACCTGTATCTTATACATTTTTGCATGCAGAATTAAAAAATAATGTCAAATTATCTGTATCACCCGCAGTTTCTCTGTTCCACGATATCCCTCTTGTTACGTGTGCTAGATTTCAGTTAAGCTGTTGAAATGTGAAGCTAACGGTTTAAGAAACACTCCTAATAAAAATTTTTATGAATAGAATTTTCCTAGTGAAATTATAAATAAAATTCATTTTTATCATAAATAAAATTCATAAATAAATTCATTTTTCAAATGAATACATAGTTAAAAAGTTATTAGCCTTTAAAATTTTCAAAATTTGGGTATTTTAGCCAATCAGAAGCGCGTATTTTACACATCACCGTGACGAAAAACTCCGTTTCCATAATAACCAAAGATGCTGCGCATGTGCACAAGGACGAGAAAGATATCTTCTTACTATAATAACATTCTCGTTTTTTTCTCCGTCACAACATATGAATGAGAAAGGAAGGAGTGATAGATAAATGAGAAAGGAAAGGGGTGATAGTTGTATAAAGAAGGAAGGGGTGATGGCAAACTGGTAGAGGGAGCTTTTCAACTCTGTGTGAGTATATGTGTGTGCATGTAGAAGGGAGGTATGTGAATGTTTGTGTGTGTGTATGTATGTGTGCAATAAAGTGATACGGTGAACATTCAATGCTTAAAAGGAAACTCAAACAGCGTTTCAACTCTGTGTGAGTATATGTGTGTATGTGTGTGCGTGTACAAAGGAAGTAGCAATGTTTTGACATGCCGATCCTCCACCCCGCACCGATGACAGAAGAAGCAGCGAACGCGCTGTTTTCTGATTGGCTGAAAATTCTGAAAATTATCAAACTTTGAACACCTATAACACTTTTCTGGAATAAATGAATAACAAATTCGGATTCAGCGTTATCTATATGATACATTAAACATTTTAAAAATGATAATTGTAAACAGTGACGAAAACCACAACGATCCCCAACAGGTAGACGCCATTATCAAAGTTGGAAGAATCGGTAGAACATCGGACAATATATCTTGCAGGATTTAGCTACGACTCACATAAGAGTTGTGTATTTTGGTCGCTTGTAAGTACTGTATACCCACTACAATGGGAAATTGTGTACGTTAGTTGAAAATTCCAATCATGTGATCTTGTTAACGTTATCTTTCTGCAGTGTCGCTCAGATTTTTAGACACTTAGAGGAAGTGTTTGCTTATTAATTGCTTAGATAATCTCATTTTGTCGAAGTCTTTCAATTCAATGTATAACGTGTCTTAGATGTTACTATACAAACGTGTGATATTACACAAAAGTTAAAAATCATTATTATTATTATTATTATTATTATTATTATTTGGAGAAAAACTGGGAAGAAGTGACGAACAGGGTGGCCAACCTCACCCAGAAATGGGCTGAGAGGAAGCTCTCCTTGAAAGGTCGAGCGGAGGTAGCGAATGCGTACATCGCATCCGTCATCTATTACCGTTTGACCGTCGTCCCTTGTCCCGACCGCTGGTTAACCAAGATAGTACGCTTGCTCTTCAACTTTTTGTGGAAGGGTCAGGTACCACTGGTCAGGCGCTCTATCTGCTGTCAACAGCCGCTGAACGGAGGCCTTGGCATGCCGTGGTTGCTGATGCGCAAACATGCGCTCAGGCTACGACATCTCAGGCGCTTCCTGGACGGTGAACAGGTGTGGTCGCCTTTCGTCAGACGCGATTTTCCGCAGCTCGTTTCTTTAACAGAGCTGCAATCCTGGATCAAACGTAGACCGAGAAAGGGCGCTTGGCACCTCGAGTGCCGCCAAGCTCTCACCGCCCTCAGTCAGGCGGGCAGTGCGATCGGTAGTAGATCCACTCTAGCTTTCTATAGAGGGTTAGTGGGAGAAAAGTGCGACGACGTTCTCGGGGAAACTCTAGGCGTCGAGGATAATCAGCTAAGCAGTCTGTTCAGGAGAACTTTCGGGCCGGGGCCCATGGATAATTTCCAAAGGTCCCTCGCCTGGCAGTGCTACCGAGGTGCGCTACCTGTTCGAGATAAACTCTACCGACATGGAAGTGCCGTCAACCGGGCCTGCCCGAGGTGCGCTCAGGACGACGAAACCGTTCTGCACGCACTCGTCCAGTGCCCGAGCATTGCTGACCTGTGGGTCTATATCGAACAGCTACTGTCACGTGTAGGACGGATCCGGCTATCAGCTGGATCCATCGTGAGAATTGACCCGCCGACCTCCTTTAACCAGGAGGGCAAGGCAATTTTCCTATGCCTAGTGGCTGTAGCGAAAGAGGTGATATGGTGGACCCGTTTGAAAGGGTTAAAGACAGACACTTTCCTCTTTGGCCAAGGCCTCATCAACTTTTTCAAGTTCCACTTGAAAAGGAAGATGAGAGTAGAGAGGGAAGTGCTGTCTCATAGCAAATTCGTTGAAAGATGGGTGACTGTTGGAAAAATGGCCAGTATAAACGGACCAATTCTGAGAATACACCTGTAAAAAAAAAAAAAAAAGGTAATGTAAAAGGAGAAAGGGCTCTATACCCCTTTCTTATTTTTTCTGACCAGGCTCCCGTGGTTTTATGGGTTTTTCCACGTGTAACCTTTCCTTTTTCGAAGCGCCTCCCCCTTTGGGAGTTCTACTTATTTATTTATCTATTTATTTATCTATTTATTTATTATATCCTTCTCCGTTTTCTTCCTCTGTTTAGACGAACTTTCCTACCTTTTCGGACAAAACCTTTTGTAACCTTCGTCCTGTCTTTGTCCTTATATGTCTTTAATTGATATTAGCCCTTGTGGCCAATAAAACGAATTAATTATTATTATTATTATTATTATTACTATTCAATATTATTATTCAAGCGGATGGACGTGTCTCCCGAAGCTCTGTAAGTTGTTGCCGTTTTTACCCGGAAATCTTTTGAAATCTGTTTTAAATTTTATATATTGTTGTAGCCAAGCCGACTAGGTTCTTGCGGAGCTAGTCGGTTAGGAGAGATTTCCCCCATTTAGGGGTGAATTCTTCGTTTGAAAAACTTCCATTTTCACATTTCACACGTATCATATCTGAAAAATGTCAGAAAAAAAAAAAACAAGCTGTTCTCTTCTCTCTGCATCACTCCCCGACAAAAAGAATGACGGGTCAAGTCTTTTTTCACCCCGCCCAGTTAATGCCATAAAAGGCAAAATGCCAGTGAAAAGAGCAGCCAGCTGTTCTCTTCTCTCTGCATCACTCCCCGACAAAAAGAATGACAGGTCAAGTCACATTCCACCTCGCCCAGCTGACGCCATAGTGGACAGTGTTCCTGATTCAGGTCTGTTTAACAGACTCTCTGCTGCTGACTTCCCAGCCCTCACCTCCACCATTGCTTCTACACCGGAGAGGGAGGAGGAAAAAAAGAACAAAGAAAACAAAGTAAACAACACGAGCAACAGTACCAAGACCACAACCAGTAGCCATTGTAACGGTTTCGCCTCCGCAGCTAAGCAGAGCTCAGAAGAAATCCAAGTGACAATGGCAGAAATAAAGAATGCCAAGGAATTGTTAAGAAGGGATGGCAATAATGTCTTCCTTAACACTCCACAAGCATTAATACAAACAACGAAAAGAAAAACAATAGTATACAAGGTATTCAATACAAAATACCAAAAGATGGAGAATGCTACTCCACAGAGATTGGAGTTAGCTCTAAAGCTGATATGGGGCCAAAAAAGCTTCGTAACCAAAGGGAAGCGCTTTGGAACAGTGGAAGTGCGCTTCCCAACGGAAGAGGATGCCATCCGGCACTCTACAACACCGTTAAAGGCGGAAGAATTATTACTCGTGCCGACATACCTTGGTCGACGTGTGACAGAAATAAAAATAAATCATGTGCCACCAGAACTGAACATCTCCTGGCTAGTGGCAGCTATGCTCTTCGACATTGAAGAGACTGCCACTATCCTAAAGGTGAACAGAGTAAAAGAAAAAAACTGGTTGGGCATGGAAATGCATCTCCTTGTTCAGATTGAACAAGATAGCATAAATACCATACCCGACGCCATAAACCTGCCGGATGGCAGTAGAATACACATTGCAGTAGAGGGGCGCAGACCAAAGTGCTACCTCTGCAGCAGTGAAAAACACCTAAAAAGAGACTGCCCCATCTACAAGCAAAGAATGGAGGCAGACAAAAACAGAAAATTGCAGCAACAACAACAACCAAAAGCCTCCACACCACCAACACCATCACCACCAACACCATCACCACCAACACCATCATCACCAACACCATCACCACCAGCACCACGAAAAGCGACACCACCATCTCCATCCATCACCAAACCAACACCAACACCAACACCAAGAACCTCCACACCAAAAAAGATAACAGAACCAGCAACAACAGAAATTGTAAAAGAATCTTCACCAGATCCGACAAACATTCCCTTTTCAGATCAGATCAGCTCGGATTGTGCGAACACTGATAGTGAAAAAGGGAAGTGGCAAACTGTACCACCAACAAAAAAACGAAAAAGAAAGACAAAAGAAACAATTGACAAAGAGGGGAGGCGCGAAAAAGGTGAGCTTCCCAACATCATCGGCAACAACAACACACACTCACAACAAATAGCAACACCTTCTCCACCGCAAACACCAGCACTCACACACACCACAAACGTAACAGCCATCAACACAAAAAATGAACACTTATTAGACTTTCTAAAAAACAATACAAATGCAAACACCACAAATTTCATTATACCCCTACACAACGCACCACCAGCACACATACTCACACTAAAAATAACCCAAGAAAACTATAATAAAATAAAAGAAAAGTTTCCGAATGATGTTGGGTCGCTAGGGAGAAGCTTCTCCCAGAGCCTTTATCAAAATTTAGTGGAGACACCCACACGAAAACATAGGGGAGCTTCCCCACCAGAAAACAGTAAGTAGAGCCTTTTCTCCTCTAATACTTTCCTTTAAAAAAAAAACATGGTAATTCTCAGAATCGGAAGCATAAATGTGAGAGGCCTCGGGTCGCCTTGGAAACAAGGTCACCTGTTGAACGACCTGAGGTCTTACAGTGTAGATGTAGCAGCCATTAGTGAAACCAGGCTCTCCAACCCGCAGGAACTCGCAGCCCTTTTTGGCGGGTACGAGATTTTCCTATCTCCGTGTCGGCCGGGAGCGGGCGGTGGAGGTACTGCGGTGCTATTTCGGAAAGGCCTAGACTTGAAAATAAGGGCAGTCTTCCTGGATCCGGAAGGTAAGTTGGTGGTCCTGGACGTCGATAGTAGTGATGGCGCTGCTTTCAGACTGCTGGCTGCCTACGCTCCGACAGGAGCAGGGCAGTCGGATTATTTCAAACGTCTGGAGGTTTTCCTAGGTACTTCTCGCACTTTAGTGCTAGTTGGGGACTGGAACGCTGTCCTAGACGAACGTATCGATAGGGTGGGTGCGGGAGCATCTAATAGGAAAGGGGGATGCAAGAGCCTCGCCAACCTGCTCAAACGCTTTCAGCTGTCCGACAGGTATCGACTAGACAACCCGAATGTGCTAATGTGGACTTGGACTAATCGCATCGGGTCGTCTAGATCGTACTTAGATAGATTTTTCTGTAGGCCAGCGGATAAGGATAGCATAGGGTGTCCACAATTCAACATAGTCGGCTACACGGACCACAAATTCGTGATCTGTACGGTCGACTTAGATAGGCTCCATAGACAAGGCCCCGGTTACTGGAAGCTAAACACGTCGACAACGGCGTGCAAAGCTTACAGTGACCGGATTAGTTTATTAGTTAAGAGGGCTTTAACCGGAGCAATCATCAACAACAACTGGTGGTTCGCCCTGAAGCGGGCAATTAGAGCAGAATCAATTAGGTTTAGCAAGGCTCTAGCTGTAGAACGTAAGAAAACAGAGCGGGATTTAGTTAACAAATTAGACGAGGCTCTTGGGACAGGCATCGCAACCGACGTGTTAGCAGCGAAGTTGGCCCTCGACCAACACTTTGATGCCAAGCATGAAGGCTGCGTTGTCAGAGCTAAAGCACTTTCGGTAAGCGGGGAGGGGACTAAGGCCGCTCGATGGGCCCGCGTGGTTGAGGCGAAGCGTGGCAACAGAGCGACCATTCGGTCTTTGGTGGACCAGAACGACTGCGAGATTTCGGGACCGAAGCAGATGTGTTCGGCCTTTCAGCGACACTTTGCTCAATTGTTCGGGACAAACGGTAGGACGGACGACGGAACAGATTTCGATGTGTACCTAGACGGCCTGCCGCAACTCTCGACCAGCGAGGCCGAGTGCTGCGAAGGACCGATATCTGCCTGGGAAGTACGGGAAGCGATGAAAGGCTGCACGAGAGGTAGATCGCCGGGTTTGGATGGTCTGCCTTACGAGCTTTATTACGTCAATGCCAGACTTGTTTGCGGGCGTCTTGGCAAACGTCTACTGCAACTGGCAACAAAACGGGAGAATTCCTGCTTTTGTTTGTCGGGGAGTGGTGGCTTTGCTAAGAAAGGACCCAAACAAGGGGGACATTATAGGGAACTTTAGGCCCATCACTCTGCTCAACACAGAGTTGAAGATCTTGGCCAAGGTGCTAGCCAAGAGATTGGCGCCTGTCGTGGGCAAACTGATCGGCAAGGCGCAGACATGCGCTGTGCCGACCAGGTCTATCCACGACAACCTCCATCTCATGCGCTACATCATAGAGAGAGTGGGTAACGAAGCTGGCGCGGGTGGGGCTTTGATCAATTTAGATCAGTCTAAAGCCTTCGATAGGGTCGACCATCGATACCTGGCAGCTGTTCTCAAGGCAGCTGGTTTCGGTCCGGTCTTCCGCGGGTGGATAGCTGCTTTATACAGCGGCATCTGCTCGGTCATACGGGTGAACGGCCATCTATCGGAACCGTTCAACATCTCGCGTTCGGTTCGCCAAGGGTGTCCTCTCTCCTCCCTTCTGTATGTATTGACTCTCGAGCCATTACTGCGGAAGCTGGAGGCTTTGAGGGGCGTCCCGCGTGATCTGGGATGTGGAAGGAGCGTGTCTGCCTATGCCGACGACGTTACCGTGATGGTGTCGAGCCACTGGCATATTGACCTGATTGGCGAGACACTAAACGAGTATGAAGCGGTGACAGGTGCGAAAATTAACGCGGAAAAGTCAATGGGCTTGCAACTAGGCACCTGGAGGGGCAAGTCCATGCCGTCCAACAGCGTCGTAGGGCGCTGGACAGACGGACCCGTTAAACTGCTCGGGGTCTGGTTCGGTCCGGACCTCCAGTTGGAGAAAAACTGGGAAGAAGTGACGAACAGGGTGGCCAACCTCACCCAGAAATGGGCTGAGAGGAAGCTCTCCTTGAAAGGTCGAGCGGAGGTAGCGAATGCGTACATCGCATCCGTCATCTATTACCGTTTGACCGTCGTCCCTTGTCCCGACCGCTGGTTAACCAAGATAGTACGCTTGCTCTTCAACTTTTTGTGGAAGGGTCAGGTACCACTGGTCAGGCGCTCTATCTGCTGTCAACAGCCGCTGAACGGAGGCCTTGGCATGCCGTGGTTGCTGATGCGCAAACATGCGCTCAGGCTACGACATCTCAGGCGCTTCCTGGACGGTGAACAGGTGTGGTCGCCTTTCGTCAGACGCGATTTTCCGCAGCTCGTTTCTTTAACAGAGCTGCAATCCTGGATCAAACGTAGACCGAGAAAGGGCGCTTGGCACCTCGAGTGCCGCCAAGCTCTCACCGCCCTCAGTCAGGCGGGCAGTGCGATCGGTAGTAGATCCACTCTAGCTTTCTATAGAGGGTTAGTGGGAGAAAAGTGCGACGACGTTCTCGGGGAAACTCTAGGCGTCGAGGATAATCAGCTAAGCAGTCTGTTCAGGAGAACTTTCGGGCCGGGGCCCATGGATAATTTCCAAAGGTCCCTCGCCTGGCAGTGCTACCGAGGTGCGCTACCTGTTCGAGATAAACTCTACCGACATGGAAGTGCCGTCAACCGGGCCTGCCCGAGGTGCGCTCAGGACGACGAAACCGTTCTGCACGCACTCGTCCAGTGCCCGAGCATTGCTGACCTGTGGGTCTATATCGAACAGCTACTGTCACGTGTAGGACGGATCCGGCTATCAGCTGGATCCATCGTGAGAATTGACCCGCCGACCTCCTTTAACCAGGAGGGCAAGGCAATTTTCCTATGCCTAGTGGCTGTAGCGAAAGAGGTGATATGGTGGACCCGTTTGAAAGGGTTAAAGACAGACACTTTCCTCTTTGGCCAAGGCCTCATCAACTTTTTCAAGTTCCACTTGAAAAGGAAGATGAGAGTAGAGAGGGAAGTGCTGTCTCATAGCAAATTCGTTGAAAGATGGGTGACTGTTGGAAAAATGGCCAGTATAAACGGACCAATTCTGAGAATACACCTGTAAAAAAAAAAAAAAAAGGTAATGTAAAAGGAGAAAGGGCTCTATACCCCTTTCTTATTTTTTCTGACCAGGCTCCCGTGGTTTTATGGGTTTTTCCACGTGTAACCTTTCCTTTTTCGAAGCGCCTCCCCCTTTGGGAGTTCTACTTACTTATTTATCTATTTATTTATCTATTTATTTATTATATCCTTCTCCGTTTTCTTCCTCTGTTTAGACGAACTTTCCTACCTTTTCGGACAAAACCTTTTGTAACCTTCGTCCTGTCTTTGTCCTTATATGTCTTTAATTGATATTAGCCCTTGTGGCCAATAAAACGAATTAATTATTATTATCATTATTTATGACACAAATCTGCAAATACATTTATTGGGTGTGGTCGCCTGCATCGATTTCACTATATGACCAACACTTACCTTATTGAATCGACCCGGTTGGTTGCAATGTAAATTCGAGAAGAGTTTTATTGAGCTCGGACCGGAAGTAGATGAGACTAAATATTAATTTTTCTTGCATAGACATAAAGCCAAAAGAATTACGTGTGTGTGTGTGTGGTGAGGGAATGAAACAGTGATTATATCGACCCCTGTATTTCACTAGTACTTATTTGATCGATTCTGGAAGGATAAAAAGCAATGTCGATCGACCTCGGTTGCATTTGAACTCAAACATTAAAGAACGGAATTTAAATGCTGTAAAGGGCTTTGTTCAACGTTCTAACGATCCTGGCAGTGAAACGCCTGGTGCCTTCATTTACTTCGGTTTAGGTCCGTCCTCCAAGTATTTCGAATAATTAATGTTTCACCCCAGCACAACCTAGATGGAGCAAACCTATCTTTTATCTTTTATTTGCTTTGGTCATTAGATTCCGGCCATGCTGGTGTATCGCCTTGAAAGGTTCTAGTCGAATAAATCGACCTCAGTACTTCTGTTTTTTTAGATTTTTTTTTTATAATCTAATACTTATTCTATCGATTTTTATAGCCGAACTACTGCGTTACGGGGACGTAAGCAAACCAGCACCGGTTATCAGAGGGTCGCGTGTCTATATACATACACACACACATACAAACACACAAACAGTATACGTATGTATGTATGTATGTATGTGTGTGTGTGTGTGTGTGTGTGTGTGTGTGTGTGTGTGTGTGTGTGTTATAGACACGCGACCGGGATTCTATTCAGTTTCCTTATTTCTTTACTGCACACAAGGGGCCACACACAGAGGGGACAAACAAGGACAGACAAACGGGTTAGAGTTAGGGTTAAGGGATTAATACGATATACACCGTTACAGCGCTAACTGTTTTCAACTGAATAGACGTCAGTGATTAGTAGAAATTATCGAAATAAGACAATTTTTTACATGAAATAAATTCGAATACAAAATTTTTTTTCTGTTCTATAACACAAAATAGATAAGTATACGAAGTTTGAAAGTCTTTCGGTACCAAAAACACTACATAAAACATAAATGAAAACTGGATCCGAACTCCGTAATTACAAAGTCTATTTTTATATATTTTCCGTGTTGTTGTTGTTGGTTGTTGGTTGTTGTTGCCGCGACCGGGATTCTATTCAGTTTCCTTATTTCTTTACTGCCCGCAAGGGGCAACACACAGAGGGGAAAAACAAGGACAGACAAACGGGTTAAGTCGGTTATATCGACCCCAGTGCGTAACTGGTACTTATTTAATCGACCCCGAAAGCATGAAAGGCAAAGTCGACCTCGGCGGAATTTGAACTCGGAACGTAGCGGCAGTCGAAATACCGCTAAGCACTTCACCCGGCATTGCTAACGTTTCTGCCAGCTCTCCGCCTTCTACTTGGTTTCCGTCAACTAAATTCAGTCACAAGGTATTGGTCGGTCAGGGGCTATAGCAGAAGACACCTGTCCAAGGTGAAATAAATGTTTTTCAACCATGATTATCCACCCTTGTTTAGGAACATCATGTGCGTAATATAATCCCAGATACTAGGGTGTGACTTGAGTGAGAATTGGTTGCTATTTCTCGCAGGCAGAGCTTTCTCCTTGGCTGTGACGAATTAGTGTTGACGGTTCGCAACTATGGGAGTGTGTTGCAGCATGTCTTCTGGCTTGAAGTGTTCAAATTTCGTCGAGGTCTACTTTGCCTTTCATCATTTCAGGGTCAATGTTTTTTGCTGGCACTGCGTCGGTTACGACGACGAGGGTTCCAGTTGATCCGATCAACGGAACAGCCTACTCGTGAAATTAACGTGCAAGTGACTGAGCACTCCACAGACACGTGTACCCTTAACGCATTTCTCAGGGATATTCAGCGTGACACAGTGTCAGAAGCCTGACCCTTTGAATTACAGGCACAACAGAAACAAGAAGTAAGAGTGAGAGAAAGTTGTGGTGGAAGAGTACAGCAGGGTTCGCCACCATCCCCTGCCGGAGCCTCGTGGAGCTTTTAGGTATTTTCGTTCAATAAACACTCACAACGTCCGGTCTGGGAATCGAAACCGCGATCCTATGACAGTGAGTCCGCTGCCCTAACCACTGGGCCATTGCGTCTCCACTCAGGGTCAATGAAATAAGCACCAATTGAACATTGAGGTCGATGTAATCTATAACTAGAATTATGGGTGTGCATCAACTAATATTTAGGCGTGGGAGGTGGGGATATGATTTCTGTGAGTTTCACGTGATATAGGTACAAGTGGCGTTAATAAAAATAACAAAGGAGGAGAAGGCATTTAGTATAGATTAAAGATATTTGAAACTGCGGTATATCCAGCCAGGAACGAAGAAATACATCACGAGACAATAATAAAAAAAAAGAAAAAGAAAAAAAGGAAAAAGAAAAACTGAAGGTCAGTGGGTACAAAAATGTATCGCTTGACCAAACTATAATGACCGTCAGTGGTACGAATGGCCTTCGACCCCGACAATTTTTGTTTAAGGGGTTAAACAATTAAGGACCCTGATATCGTATACCATTCGGTTATAAATATAACTGTATCTTATCTTTAATTCCCTATGATATTGAAGACTTCTGTCTGCTGTCTCCTTTGTGTAGGAGGAAGTGTATCTGTTGAACCTTACATGGCAATGCACCAGTCGAACCAGTCAACACTCTACTGATAATGTCGACTTTTTCTCTCTCCCCCTCTCTCTTTCTCTCTCTCTCTCTCTCTCTCTCTCTCTCTCTCTCTCTCTCTCTCTCTCTCTCTCTCTCTCCTCTTCCCCTCTCATCTACATGTCGAAAAGGAATTGTTTTACTTAGACGGTGATAACTCCAGGCACAGTTGACGAGCCAATACAGGAAGCCACTACGTTTGATACTTTGATCTTGACCTGCTAGAAATAGCAGCAAAAAATTCCCTCGAATCAAAACTCTAGCAGAGAGATTTCGAAGTTAAATTCTGTGTGTTGTTGATAATTTCTACGTGGATCAGGAAACTGAGTTAAATTTGAAGTTTTATTAAAAGTATATATGTATATACAGGAGTGGCTGTGTGGTAAGTAGCTTGCTTACCAACCACATGGTTCCGGGTTCAGTCTTACTGCGTGGCACCTTGGGCAAGTGTCTTCTACTATAGCCTCGGGCCGACCAAAGCCTTGTGAGTGGATTTGGTAGACGGAAACTGAAAGAAGCCCGTCGTATATATGTATATATATGTATGTATATGTGTGTGTGTTTGTGTGTCTGTGTTTGTCCCCCTAGCATTGCTTGACAACCGATGCTGGTGTGTTTATGTCCCCGTCACCTAGCGGTTCGGCAAAAACGACCGATAGAATAAGTACTAGGCTTACAAAGAATAATTCCCGGGGTCGATTTGCTCGACTAAAGGCGGTGCTCCAGCATGGCCACAGTCAAATGACTGAAACAAGTAAAAGAGTATATATATATATATGTATATTCCTCTGTTTTGCTAAAGAGCACAACGCATCGTTCGGTCCAGGAATCAATACCATAAGCTTACGATCATAAGTCCAGCACACTAACCACTAATCCATGCGCTACCACATATCCTGAAGGTATACTAAATCATTATTCTGTAAAATAGCCCATTCGGATAAACATGGCTTCAATAACAAAACGATAAAGACCACGTGTGCTTAAAAGTTACAAAGACTTCATTAGCATTAAAATAACACAGTCAAACAGCAACATGATGTCGGTGTATTTATAAAGGTATTTATCCAGAGAATATAGGCTTCATTCTCACCTGGTCTGGATTTGGTAATTCTTTTCTCTTTAATCCAGTCTGTTTACGACCTACTTACATTTTATACACAAAAATATCGGATAAAAAAATAATCGTGTCATTGATATGTTTTATATATATATATTTGAATGTGTGTGTATATATATATATAAAAATGAAAAAGACTATTTCAATGTGTGTGTGTATATATATATATGTATATATACACACATTCAAATAGTTTTTTTCATTTTTATTCTCTCTCTTTCTCCCTTTTCACTCTCTGAATCTCTTCCTTTGCCTCTTTGTTTCGATTCTCTCTCTCTCTCTCTCACTCACTCGCTCTTTCTCTCTCTCTCTCTCTCTCTCTCTCTCTCTCTCTCTCTCTCTCTCTCTCTTCAATGTTAAACTATAATATAAACACGTGCAAAAAGAAAAGAGGAAAAGAAAAATGTGACATTTCAGCATGGATTTACTTCAAGAACGGTAAGAATTTTGCCTTCTATGGAGTCTGGTCTGAAGAATGCCTGTATACCGCGCTTTAAAAGATTAGCGTACAAAAGGTTAAGCCAATTAAAATCCATTTTGATATGGGTGAATGGGCAAGTTGTAGAGGTGTCAATCTCTATGACAATGTTTCAAAAGGATGATGGATCAGTAGGGTGTCTCTTGAGTTTTCTTTCATTTATTTAAACATTTTTCTAGTAGTTCCGTCACCTGATGCTGCCTACCAATGTCGTAAACTAGGATGACAGAACATTAAAAAAAAAAAAATCCCCCCAAAATAACCTCCCGACTGATGGTGTTTTTAGTCAGTGTTTCTTGTACCGTGTAGATAATTAATTCGTTTTATTGGTCACAAGGGCTAATATCAATTAAAAACATGTAAGGACAAAGACAGGACGAAGGTTACAAAAGGTGTAGATAATGAGTGAATCGATACAGTGTTTGAATGGTACAAATAATGTGTGAAAAATTCGACGCTTCGTGCATCCTTAGTAGTATTTGAGCTGAAATTACAAACGGTCGAAAGTGAATACAGTTAAGCATTTGCTGTGAAGATCCTTGGGATATGACATCTCATATCTCATATCATTTGGGATGAATGTTAATCATTTTTGATTGGCACAAAGCCTCCCCTAACTCTCTTTCATATGTGTGTGCGTGTTATATATACACCGCGCATACATACATATACGAAGGTGGGCTGAAAAGTTCATAGGCTGACTAAGGAGTTATCATGCTGTAATTAAACTTGGCATATATTAAATTCAACCTGTTTCCTTTCCTTTCCACAATGGATACAGAATTGAGGACTTGGAAAAGTGGTACTAGAGACATTTCGTAAAAATGGATAAAATTTGGCATTGTGGCGTTATCAAATATCTGCAGAAAAGAGGGTTACCCCTCAAGGATATTCATGCTGACATGGTTGCTACATTAGGGGACAATATTCCAACTTTATCAACTGTGCAAAAGTGGGCAGCTGAATTCAAGAGGGGTAAGGAGAGTCTTGAAAATGATCCAAGGTCCGGACGTTCTGCCACAGGCCACCACCCAAGAAAGCATCGACGTTTTCACCACATGGTGATGGATGACAGACGTTTAAATGTTACTCAGATAGCTACTGGGATCCTGCTTCCCAGGACAACGCTCCTGCACACAAGTCTGTGGTTGCAATGGCTGCTGTGTGCGACTGTAGTTTTGAATATCAGTCAAAACTTGACTCTAAAACCACAATAAATGTTCATATAGCACCAGGAGAGAAGACGAAGAGACAAAATAAACTAGCAAAAATTACTGGATAATTTCAGATCCCGGATTTCTGGCTCTGCAAAAGAAATGCTTTGCCTCATCAGTGGAATATACACAGAAAAGCACATAAATACAAATATATATATATACAACATATGATATACTTACATATACGAACGTAGAGTTTTAGAGTCAAGTTTTGACTGCCATCTTCAGCGTGGTGGTGTCTCTTAGATACCCTAAATTATAATTTTAAATAATTATTACCTTTGATGGCTTTTATTCCCATGCTGGCCACTTGATAAAATCGATATTGATCTTATTCCTCATTGATATAAATTTATATATTTACTTCGTCATTATATTTATTGCGGTGATATTCTGACCATATCGCACGAGGAGTTTTTAGGCGGGAAATTTAAACTAGTCATGTGCATACGTGCATATATATGTATGTATACGTTCGTATATGTAAGTATATTGTATGTTGTATATATATATATTTGTATTCCACTGATGAGGGAAAGCATTTCTTATGCAGAGCCGGAAATCCGGGTTCTGGAATTATCCAGTAATTCTTGCTAGTTTATTTTGTCTCTTCGTCTTCTCTCCTGGTGCGATATGAACATATATGTATATATGACGGGCTTCTTTCAGTTTCCGTCAACCAAATCCACTCACAAAGGATTTGGTCGGCCCGAGGCTATAGTAGAAGACACTTGCTCAAGGTGCCACGCAGTGGGACTGAACCCGGAGGCCATGTGGTTGGCAAGCAAGCTACTCACCACACATATCAGTGTGTGTGTGTGTGTGTGTGTGTGTGTGTGTGTGTGCATGTGTGGGTGCATGTGTACTAACTACTATACTTACATTCACAAACATACAAAACATTTACTTTCTATCTCTTTCTCCCTTTATCTCTCTCTCTTCATATATATATATATATATATATATATATGTATGTATGTATGTGTGTATTTCCAAGTATGTATGTGTGTGTACATGTATATTTATACATATGCAACACACACAAGCCCACTTACATACATACACACAGAGAATACCAATGGTGTCTTGTTTCTCCAATCCACAACGAATTAGACCTACGTTAGCAACTGTCCCACCCTGAGATGGGTGATGATGTAAATATGTTATCACATACCATTGAAATATCAGTGCGGTCGACGTTGGTTAGATGAAGTGTTGAAGCGGTTATACATGACATCTTATCGCCTCGTAATCTACTCACGCATTCATCTCTACCGCCATTTTAAGCACAATACGCATGCACACATATACACGTATAGGTACACAAATACACACACACACGCGTGCACACACACACGCGTGCACACACACACACACACGTATATACATATGTACATACATACACGCATTCATACATACCATATATATATATATATATATATATATATATATATATATATATATATATATATATATATATATATATATATATATATATATATATATAAGTACATTCATACATACATTCATTCATACATACATTCAATACATACATATAAAGTGTACATACATACATACATGCATTTGTATATACATATATATATATAAGTACATACATTCATACATATATAGGTGTACATACATTCATACATATATAGGTGTACATACATACATACATACATACATACATACATACATACATACATGCATGTATGAGTGTGTGTGTGTGTGTGTGTGTGTGTGTGTATGATTTATGTAGACATCTATACACGATGATTGTGGTGAAGGGTTACTCGGCTATTATCTCTAGACCGCAGAAGAATACGAAATATGCTATCTATGGTAAGACGAGTGCCGGCCTGGAATTTTGGTTCTGATGAGAGACATTCCAATAGAACAAGACGAAAAGGAAACAGCCAGATCGTGGGAGATGAGGGTTAGAATGAAGAAGTTGGTGGAAGGTGTGTCTGTCTGTGCGTGCGTGATTGAGAGAGACAGGTACAGAAAAAAAAAAAGAGCGAAAAAGGAAGAAGAAAGAAACATGAAACAGGCAGTCAGGAACAATAAGTCCAAAAGAAAATGGATGTTAAACGGAAGTCAGGAATTCCTTACCCACCCACCGTGTCAATTCGATACCCCTGTATTTTTGTGGAATGACTGGATTGTAAATATTTTTATACTGTAATCTTGTTGAGCCATAAAAGTAAGCTGAAGTCATTTGTCTAAGAGACACCAGAATGAATTCTGAGCACCGTTAACGCATTTGTCTTAAGTTGTTTGTTTTCACTTGTTATAGTCAACATTCTTTGCCGGTGTGTGTGTGTGTGTGTGTGTGTGTGTGTGTGTGTGCCGTTGGGAGAAGGAAGTGAAGTTGAAAGAAAGCAATGTGAAACATTGTAGAACAAACGGGGTGAGATCTCCGAAAAAAAAAACGTCGTAAATCTCCGTCAAGTGCCGTAGATTGTCGAGAAAGTGCCGATTTGAACACTCACGTAGTGTGGTGAACCACGACGAAGAAGCCTCTACTACGAGGTTAGAAACATTGCTAGAAATAGCAGCAGGATGGCCGTTTTCATTTGTTACCGTCAATATTCTTTTTGCATCTATTCTTCTTAGTGTGTGTGTAGGGGTGGGGGGAAGACGAGAGAGGGAGAATGCAAAACAGTAGAACAATGAGATGATGTTACCGAAAAAAAATGTCGTAAATCTCCGTCAAGTAACGTAGGTTGTCGTGAAAGTGCCGGTTTGAGGTGAACGACGACGACAAACGAGCTTCTACTACGAGATAAGAAAAACAGCTAGAAATAGCAGCAGGTTTTCTGTTTTCTCTTGTTAAAGTCAACATTCTTTTACGTGTATTCTTCTGTGAGTGCGTGAATGTGTGTGGGTGTGTTCACGAATGTGTATATGTGTGTGTGTGTGTGTGTGTGCATGTTTGTATGCATGAGTGTGTTTGCGTTCATGAATGTTTATGTGTGTGTGTGTGTGTGTGTGTGTGTGTGTGTGTGTGTGGTTGGGAGAAGGATTTTGAAGTGAAAGGAGAAACGTGAAACACTAGGACAGCGGGGTGAGATGTCCGAAAAAATGTAAACCTCCTTTCAAACGCTGTACGTTGTCGTTAAGAGCGCCGACGAAAGTGCCACGTGGTGAGGTGAACGACGATAAAGGAGCCTCTAATATGAAGCTACAAAATCTGCTGGAAATAGCTGCCAAATTTCTCTCAACTTACGCGTAAAAGTGTTCTGCAAAGGAAATGAAGCATTGGACGACGTGGTCCATGATTTTCCACGAGCGGGAAAAGGACGACTTTTTTTACATTCGACATCCTTTACGTCTGTTCTGTGTGTTTGTATGTGTGTGTGTGTGTGTGTGTGTGTGGTGCAATGACGAAAGTGAAAGTGAAAGGAGCGTTGTCAAACACTGTTGAACAGCGAGGTGAGATTTTAGAAAAAGTCGTAGTAAACTTTCGTCAATTGCCGTAGTCTGTACTAAGAGTATTGATATTAATTTTAAGCTCTCTTGTGAGGGCAGAGAAACAACGACTAAGAGACCCCTATGAGGTTACAAAATCTGCTAGAAATAGCAGCCAAATTTCTCTCAACTTACGCTCAACTTTCCTGCAACGAGAACGGAACAATTATACAACGAGGTCCATGATATTCTACGATTCGAAGAAGGACGAGATGCCGATAGTTGGAATGTTTTCACTTATGCATTTTTTCTTGTGAGGCAGTAGAAGTGCAGTCTTTTGCGCTGCTAGAAATAGCAGCCAAATATTCTTTTGCAAAAAGAAACACCCCCCCCCCCCTGGATAATCACTAGAAAGCTTTTGATTACATGTTCGCTCAGGTAGGGCAGTGAAATTAGACAGGAGGAACAGCAACAAGAACTATATCAACAACAATTACGTCTCTTTCAATTGAAGAAACAAGATTCGTACTCCTTCGGGCACACGTGATACAACCGTCCCACCTTTTCTCATTACTTATGCCTCACCCTCTTAGTAGTAGTAGTAGTAGTAGTAGTAGTAGTAGTAGTAGTAGTAGTAGTAGTAGTAGTGGCAGCAGTAGCAGCAGCAGCCACGACAGCAGCAGTCACCAACACTGCTGCGAGGATGACTGATAATAACGATGACAATGATATGGTAATGATGATGATGATGATGATGATGATGCGCCATTCATGCGCCTATGAATCATAAGAATATAACAGGAGGTTTAAGACTTTGAATGGTTATGAGGGTCCCATCCCCTGAGCAAAATAGGAATCAAAGGGATCCATAGGTAAAAAATGGTTATGAACCACTGGTTTAAACAATAACAACGCCTTGCTCCTGGTTCACTCTTTCTCTCTTTCAATTCCACGTTAAACCCTCTGCTATTCTTATTCCTCTTCTTCTTCTTCTTCCTTCTCCTTCTGCTTTCATTCTTTCTTTCTCCTCCTTTCTCTTTTATATCCAATTTCTATGAGCCCCATTTCATCAACTGGATCAAAGACATCGCCCACGCAACAAACTTCCGCTATCTTATCGGCCACCAATCTACTTTCTCCCTTTTTCTGTGCTCTGTGTACCAGCTCGATGCCAATGTTATTAACATGTTAAACCAGCCAGCCAGCCGGTCAGCCGGTCAGCAAGCCACGCATGCACGCACGCACCCACGCATCTATCCGTCCAGCCAACCAACCAACCAACCAACCAACCAGCCAACCAGTCAACCAACCAGTCAGCCAGCCAACAAGCCAGCTTCTCCAGTCATTAACAACCAACTAACCAACTAAGGCGCGCGGCTTAGTGGTTAGGGCATTTTACTCACGATCATGAGGTCATGAGTTCGATTCCCGGAGGAGCGTTGTGTCCTTGAGCAAGACACTTTCTTTCATGTCATTCCAATCCAACCACCTGGCGAAAATTAATTGTACCTGTAATTCAAGAAAGCCAGCGTTGTCACATTCTATGTCACGCTGAATTTCCCTGAGAACTACATTAAAGGTACGCATGTTTGTGGAGGGCGCAGTCACTTGCACGGAACAGCCTGCTCAGGATATTTCCTGAGCAGGCTGTTCCATTTATAGGAACAACTGGAGCACTCGTCGTCGTCACCGACGGAGAGCCAGGCTATCCAATCAAAACAAGCTGATAACCAGCTAACCAATCAAAACAAGCTGACATATAAGACGTGGGTGGTCATCTCATCTACAATAATAAGCTAAATAACCAACAGTTAATGCTGTTTGGCAGCAAGGGTTTCCAGATATTCTCTTTCTTCCTTTCTTATCCTCCTCTTCTCCCAACCCTATTTCTTTCTTTCTTTCTTTCTTTCTTTCTTTCTTTCTTTCTTTCTTTCTTTCTTTCTTTCTTTCTTTCAAAACAGGAAGCTACAGAGTCATCAGATAATGGTGTCGTAGACAAGATTCAACGATGCAAACGTAAGTATCAAGAGTGTTTCACTGTCAGTATGTCTGCCATCTTCTCCGACTGACTGCCTGCCACAGTCTGACATTTTGCCTTTTAGACTATAAGAACAGCAAAAAGCAAAAACCAAAAAAGAAAAAAAAAAAAAGAAAAAACGTTTAGGCGCTGTCGTGGCGGTGTGGTAAGAAGTTTGCTTTCCAGCCACCTGGTTGTGGGTTTAGCCACAGTGCGTGAAACCATGGGCAAGTATCTTCTACAATAGCCCCAGGTCGACGAAGCCTCGTGAATGGATTTTGGCAGACGGAATGTGGATCTAAACAAACCAACACCGGTTGTCATGCGGTGTCTTTGTGTTTGGTCTCCCACTACCGCTTGATAACCTTGTTTTGTTTACATCCACGTAGCCAGGCAGTTTGGCAAAAAGACCGATAGAATGAGTACCAGATTTGAAAAAAAAGAAGAAAAAAAGAAAAAAGAAAAACAAAATGTACTGGGGTCGATTTGTTCGACTAAGCACGTCTAGGCAGTGCTCCAGAATGGCCGTAGTTTAATGTCTGAAGCAAAAGGAAAAAAAAAGTACTGTCCATCTGCGAATATTTCTCTATATATTTGTTTCCCTGTTTGTCTCTTTCTATGTAATATTTTTCTTTAACCATTATGCATGCTTTGTCTTTTCTGGCCGTCACATCGTCTCTCCTTAATTTTTTTCTGGCCGTCACATCGCCTCGCCTTGGAGATATCCTACCGAACCTCTAGTCATACCGATTAATTTATATACGACCCTTGGTCACAACTCTTCCATCGATATGAAGGACAAGCAATTGTGCCTTCCACCTCTTCAACTACAATTCTGCCCCTCTCGGTCCTTCCGACTTCTTTTTCATTATGCACGCAAAATCTTCGTACATCGTAACTCCCAACGACGGACTCTCAACCTCTAATTCTTCTTTGACTCTGCAATGTATCTGAACCCAACTTTTCAACGCTTCTCCAATTCACTGAAATCGTCTTCACTCTAAATTGTGTCATCTTTTGTGATTTCTGACAAGAGTTGGCCAAAGTAGCATAAGCATCGTCTTAGATCCTAATTACGCCAACTTCTCTGCTGGCGGCTTTAAAGCCCAAATTCCCATCCTAAGCTATACGGCCGTTACATCGATAACGTATATCGGTGTCATGTTATCCACCTGAAAGGAACTCCCCTTCATCAAGCATATCTCTCCTTTATCGTCACATTCTACAGCTCTGCATCCTTACTTTACTTCTAGCTTTATGTTTCTCGTACTTTATTTTATTGATTATATCTGATCCCTCACTTTTAGCCCGTCGTTTTCATTTACATAGCATGCAACCTTAACCAGTATATCCTAACTATTAGGATTGCTAATGAGTTAGAGTATGAATCGTTGGATGTATGTATGTATGTATGTATGTATGTAGGTGTGAATATCATCTGTGTATATATGCTTATGAATATGTATGTGTGTATATATACGCAAATGATGGTATACATTGATTTGATCCCTTAAACCAAACGATGAACTTCTACTATTTATGGAATTACTGTTTTGATATAAATAATTTATGAGATCTGGTGTGTGTGTGTGTGTGTGTGTGTGTGTGTGTGTGTGTGTGTGTAAGTTAGTGTGCACGCGCGCGTTTTATGTGTGTGCGTGTGTGTGTATGTGTGTGTGTGTGTGTGTGTATGAGCGTATGTATGTGAAGGTATGTGTATGAACGTGTCTAAGGACATTCATAGGTGTACGTGCATGTACGTTTTTGCCATTATCAATGGTCTTGGAATGACATTTCTGTCCTTCTGAATCAGCCGTACGTAAAATTCCAACAGTTCAGGCTTCTCTACTATGAAGCTAAGTTTCTGTACTAAAACATATGCATTGCCTTAACACACAGAGTTTCCTATCTCGATATTTAAACCCTGTTCATTCATCTTTCATTTTTCTTCCTTTTCTCCATACTTCTTATTCTCTCTTTATTCTTTTACTCTTTTACTTGTTTCAGTCATTTGACTGTGGCCATGCTGGAGCACCGCCTTTAGTCGAGCAAATCGACCCCAGGAATTATTCTTTGTAAGCCTAGTACTTATTCTATCGGTCTCTTATGCCGAACCGCTAAGTTACGGGGACGTAAACACACCAGCATCGGTTGTCAAGCGATGTTTGGGGGGGGGCAAACACAGACACATAAAAATACACACACACACACACACACATAAGGATATACATATATACGACGGGCTTCTTTCAGTTTCCGTCTACCAAATCCACTCACAAGACTTTGGTCGGCCCGAGGCTATATTAGAAGATACTTGCCCAAGGTGCCACGTGGTGGGACTGAACCCGGAACCATGTGGTTTGTAAGCAAGCTACTTACCACAACACACACAGATACTTTGTTTTCATATGTAACATATAAACATTTATTGGTTATTCTTTACTTTAAAGCTTTGATAATGAGTGGTGGAATAATTACAATTAGAATCATTTTACGCTACATGTGGAAAAGGAAGGATTGATGGCAGAGGCAAAAGAAATAAATGAAGTAGAAGGCCCAGGAACTGCTAACAAATGTGTAGCATGAAACTAGTTCAGACGTTTCAAGGAAAGTGACACGAGCCTCGAAGGCAATCCAAGGTGAGGGAGACCTTCTGACGTAGAAGATGTGACCTTGTTTGAAATGGTTGAGCCAAGCAAGAGCACTCGTACATGGTCGACAGAAGTTGGTCCTTCACAAAGTACTATCAATAGACACCTCCAAAAGCTCAACGTTGTGAATAGATGTTGTTGAGAAGTCCTTCATGACCAGGATCAACGACGTGTGAACATTTACAAACAACTGCTGGCAAATCCTTGAGATACCCATCATTGGCGTCGAATTCTAGCAGGGGGATGGAAATTTCATTTATTTTCATTATCCTGATAAGAAAAATCAACAGCTTAGTTCCGGCCAGGTTTCTGAACCTGTTGTCAAACAAGGGCAGTTTGAACAGAAGGTCATGTTATGTGTTTTGGTGGAATTTCGAGGGGGTGTTGCACGTTGAACTTGTCCCGGATGTTCACGTTCTGAGCGCTAACCTTTATGCTCAACAACTGCAGCGAGTATATGATGCTTTGAAATGAAAGCTACTCGTCAATGGTCAATCAAATACGTGCATTCCTACATGACAATGCCCACCCCCCACACACACACAGACCATCAATGTCACCCAGCGCAAACTTGAGGAACTTGAAGAGATAGAAGCGCTGCCTTACCTTGACTATAATCCAGACCTTGTACCATCAGATTTCTACTTTTTCTGGGCCACGGCTCATTTCCTCCACAGCCGGAGGCTCGACAAAGTGGGTAAGGTTGCAAACCGGCGCATTGAGTTCTTTTGCTTCTGAACCAGGCAAATGGTATAAGCGTGAAATTGAGCTTCTGGCACAACGATGGCAACAGACAATGGAATATGATTGGATAAATTTTGATGAATAAACGATCTTCGTAATTTGTTTGAATTATTAAATAAAGGTTGAAACACGAAAAAACATCTGTCTCAACCTGGTATATTCAAATATATTTTCTCTTAAGTGTTTCAGCTTTAAATCTGCGGTCAGCTGGGGCACCATTGTTATAAAATGGAATGCTTACAGCACTTAGGTTTCCCAAGCGGTCACGCATCTAAGTACTAACTAGGCTCAATGTTGCTTAACTTCGGTGATCAGACTAGAACCGGTGCTTTCAACGTGATATGGCCGTAAGCATGTATATTCATCTATATATATGTGACAGATGGTGTAGCGTTGCTTATGTATCTGTTAGATACAGCTGTTTCGTAATCTGTTAGATTACGAAACAGCTGTCAACAAATGGAATAAACCTCTATTCTCTCATTTCTCTTCTCTTATCTGGTCAATTTACACAGACACACACAGACACACTCACAAAGATATGTGTGCGTATGTATATATATATATATATATATATATATATATATTACAAATTAAAAGGGTAAAGGTTTATCAATTTATTAATTTATTAATAAATCAACAATTAATAATTTTTACCAAGCCCTTCGGTATGTAAGCACCATTATCGGTGGAGAACTTATTTAAAAGTTCATATACATTTATAAACATAATTAAGGGACCAGAAAATATTTGCTTCACCACATACCGAAGTTCAGAAATAGCAGCTAAAAAAGCTGAGACTCCAACAGTGAGTTACATTACTTGTAACTCACAAAGGCAAAAACAAGAAGAAAAAACAATGAAAACTAACCATTACGAGGTTAATCGTAGACGCGTTTCTGGATTATGAGTGATAAATACTCAATTTCCTTCATCAATACGATATTCCAGTAGTAAATTCGACCATGCTAGCAAACTGTGCATGCATGGACGAGTGAACATTCTACATCGACACAAACCTGTGATCCCTTAATTATGTTTATAAATGTATATGAACTTTTAAATAAGTTCTCCACCGATAATGGTGCTTACATACCGAAGGGCTTGGTAAAAATTATTAATTGTTGATTAATTAATAAATTAATAAATTGATAAACCTTTACCCTTTTAATTTGTAATAATTATTCACTCCCTGTTAGTAAACGCAGATTCTCTGCGGTATTGCTTGTCGCGCACATGGTAATTTTCTTGATGGAAGGATAGTGGACTGGCTGGTCGAGGTAGATTCGGTTATGCTTTCAGGTTTGTGTCGATGTAGAATGTTCACTCGTTCATGCATGCACAGTTTGCTAGCATGGTCGAATTTACTACTGGAATATCGTATTGATGAAGGAAATTGAGTATTTATCACTCATAATCCAGAAACGCGTCTACAATTAACTTCGGAATGGTTAGTTTTCATTGTTTTTTCTTCTTGTTTTTGCCTTTGTGAGTTACAAGTAATGCTATCTGTTGGAGTCTCAGCTTTTTTAGCTGCTATTTCTGAATTTCGGTATGTGGTGAAGCAAATATTTGCTGATCCCTTAATTATGTTTATAAATGTATATATATATATATATATATATATATATATATATATATATATATATATATATATATATATATATATATATATATATATAATATATATACATACATAGATATATATATGTATGTATGTATGTGTATATTTGTGTGTATGTATGGATGGATGTATGTATGTACGTCTGCTTGTATAACTAAATCTCCATACAAAATTTAAGCTTAATTATGAACATTTATGTATGTGCGTATGCATATTTATGCATACACATTAACGAATATTTTTAAACACGTAGACATGTCTGCACATACACACACATATTCTCACATAGAGAGATTTATACATACACATATATTCGCGCCTCTGCCAATACGTACGTGTGTACATATGTACATATGGAAGTAAACAATATCTCTATGCAAACACACAAGCATATACACTCAACTTCTATGCACATAAGTAAAAGCAAAATAATATTTGAGTGATTTATCGAACGATCGATTGAATAAGTGAGGAGTTAGTGATCGACTGAATGAAAGACAGCGAGGCAATGTTTATATGGGATATTTTTATATATAGGTTGATAGATGGATAGATAGACAGATTGATTAAAAGAGAGAGGGGGAGGAAGGGGAAGAGAGGAAGAGAGATAAGGGATTTCGAAAGAGTTCAAACATCAGTACAAAATTAGATATATCATATTAGTTTATTTGTAAGTACATACATACATGTATATATATATATATATATATATATATATATATATATATATATATATATATATATATATATATATATATATATATATATATATATATATATATATATATATATATATATATATTTCTCAAGCGATTTGATAATTTCCTCCATTTTAAAAATGGTAGAAAATAAAAAAACTCTGGAACTAAAAAAGATTGAAAAAATCCCTCGGATATAGCGCAGTCTATGTATATGTGTTTGTGGGTGGGTTGGGGGTGGTGATTGTATTAAAAATGTAATATGTATATATATATATATATATATGCATAAAGAAAGAAAACTCAATAAACTTCACTGGATTTTGAAAAGAGTTTTTTATGGGACCTTCTGCTATTAAATTGTGTATATAAAAAAAAATCTGTGATGCTTAACTTCTTTGTGTAATATTTTAAATGGTTGTGCAAGCTGACTGACTGCCTGTCTGTCTGTTTGGCTGGCTCCCTGGCTGTCTGACTAATTGGGTGGATAGCTTAATCGAGTCGTGATGATGGTTATGATGATGATGATGATGATGATGATGATGATTACAAAATGGTGTATAAAATGTATAAATGTATAATATATGTGTGAGTGTTTCGTGTGTCTTTGTATGCACCCATGTTCATCCACATTTGAACATACATACACACACACCACATGTAAATATATATATATATATATATATATATATATATATATATATATATATATATATATATATATATATATACATATATATATACATACATACACACACACACACACACACACACACACACACACACACACACATATATATGTATATATATATATATATATATATATATATTGATCTATCAACCAACCTATATATATATATATATATATATATATATATATATATATATATATATATATATATGCACATATTTATGAACGATCTAATATTTCTGTTCGTTTGAATTTGATTATGGTGTATATATACATGCATTATGCATTCATGAATGACATACACATTTATGCATGTAATATCTGCGCGCGTGCCGTGCGCGTGTGTATTTCTGTATATATATATATATATGTGTGTGTGTGTGTGTGTGTGTGTGTGTGTGTGTGTGTGTATATATATATATATTGATCTACCAACCAACCTATCTGTCTGACTGTCTGTCTGTCTGTATGTATGTACGTATATGTGTGGGTAAGTATATATATATATGTATATATATATATATATATATATATATGTATATATATATATATATATATATATATATATATATATATATATATATATGATATAATTTCAAAGCTGTCACAATATTTTTTAGAAAAATAACTCTCATTGTTTCTCTTTGAAATATCGCCATAAACAAAATTTAGTTCGGTAGATAAAAACGCAGCTGTATGTACTAGCTTAAAACATATATATTCATTCACTAGATGTAATGAAATATTGGGATTTATAATCCCACTAAAATTTTCGGAAAATCACATGACTGACAATTTGTTCTAAGGTAGCTTGGTACTAATAATACTCAATGTCGCCGCAGAGTAATCGGGGAATGAGGATGTAATAAAACAGAAACAGCACCAGCATGCCCACAGTCAAATGACTGGAACAAATAAAAGATAAAAACACCGTAGAGCAAATTAAAAGTTGTGTCCTACAAAGTTGTGTCCTACATGCAGTCACGAAATGCAGTGCTCTCCCTTGAAACCCAAAGAAAGCCAAGTATTTCGAAAACGTTGTTCATGTGCTGATGGACATATGACTGACAATCTGAAGTTACAGGTTCTATATTTATAAAACGCAGTAAGGCAGTTTTCTGGCAGAAGAGCTCAAATTCCGCCGAGGTTGACTTTGCTTTTCATGAATTTCTGGGTTGATAAAATAAGTGAGAGAGAGAGACCCCCTTCGGTCATGACTGACCATGGGATTGCACCTAGAAAGTTACCCTCCCAAGCACAAGTCCGGGCAAGGTTGTTTATGGAAGACCCACATCGGCTGCTATTGCGGCTGTGCAGAGCTGCATATAAAGTAAACTCCCTGCTATACGGCACCTCTGTGCCAGGAGGTGTGCCGGATACCTGAATTTACCGGATATCTAAACATCACTTTTAAAATCAACATTGCCCCATACAAAAGTAATTAAAGCTCTATAAATACATTAATATGATAATTATTATTCTGAAATTAGTAGAAATGTGACGAGTAGGAAGAAATAAAAGTATAATTTTAAGAACACGTCTTATTAACCTAATAAAACACAGCTACTGTTTCTTGCAGTATAATAAAACACTCTACAGTTATTTGAAAAGTAATGACCCATTTCAGATACAGTAGAAACTTTATTTCTTTTAATGACAATTAATTAATTAACACAAATTAGTGAGACTTCTTTTGACTTTAATTAACATATTTTCCATTGTATTTTTTCTGGGTTCCGGTTGCTTGAGAGTTTCGGTTATTTGAGTACCGGATAATAGGGAGCGTATCATAAATCAATATACGTGTCTCTCACAGGGATACAAGTAGGAGTGGATTCGAAGTTGGGGTACAGAACTAAGAAGGGCAATTGACTCACACGGGCCAGCTGTAGTGTTGGAACGCCTACGGGTATCAACATCTACGGGTATCAACATCTACGGGTATCAACATCTACGGGAAAGCATTTACTCAGAAAAACTATTGAAAAACTTTTCACTATCAAATTGTGCATGTAGAATTAGTTCCCATGCTCCCAAACTCTGTCTGTCTCTCTGTCTTCCTTTCTATTTACAGGAATTCAATCCTAATCTTTGGAAACACGGCACTGTATTTCATCCGTCCGAAAGAGTAACATTCTTGACTCTGAAAACCGGGAGTCTCAGAATCGTGATGCATTTTGTGTCTATGAAACTTAGGAACGCAAATCTGAGTCAAACTCATCTATCTATCTATCTATCTATCTATCTATCTATCTATCTATCTATCTATCTATCTATCTATCTATCTATCTATCTATCTATCTCTAATGTATACGCATGATAGATCGCTAGCCACTACACATTCTTTATTTTCTCTCCTTGTTTCTTTCTGTGTTCCTTTCTGTGGAAGAGCGTAGGCTCCAAACGTTAAAGACTTTTTCACTTCCCGAGCGTTAAACTCGGGAAGTTGTCTACACCACCTGTCTTCGTCTTTTGTTTTTTGTGAATTCTCCCAATATATACATATATATATATATATATATATATATATATATATATATATATATATATATATATACATACACATACAGACATGCACTCATATATATATATGCACACACATACATGCATGTGTATATGCGTGTCTGTGTTCGTTCGATATACTATGAGCTCTATATCTGAATTAAAAAACTTTCTAAAGCATATTTAGATCCTCAGTTGATTGCAACTCACACACACACACACACACACACACACACACACACACACACCACACGCACACAGACACACACACATGGACATATATACAGGCACCCCCCCATACCCACATTAAACTCACACATACAAATACACACGTACATAAGTGTGTCAATAGACCCCACCACCACCACCACGAAAAAAGAAAATGAATGAAAAAGTCAAACAGCTGGAATTGAAAGAAAAAGTAAGATGCGTGAGGAAGGACATTTCTTCAAAATTAGTCAGTCGCCATGTTTGATTTCACTAACTAGGTCAACTGCAGGTAGCTTTCATTGGAATTGTAATTAACACCTTTGTTTAATTAGGGTGAAAGTTGGTGACGTGCGAATGAGAGTTTAAGTATGGCGGGAAAGATTGAGGAACGAAGAGATGACAGCTGTTGAAATATATATGTGCGTGTATTCATACATATACATTTCAACACACATATATATCGATTTCTTCGACTAAAACCTTTTAAGGCAGTGCTTCAGCATGGCCGCAGTCAAATGACTGAAACAAGTCGCCGAGGTCGACTTTGCCTTTCATCCTTTCGGGGTCGATAAATTAAGTTGCGTACTGAGGTCGATCCAATCGACTGGCCCCCACCTTGTGCCTAGAGTAGAAAAGAATATTAGTTTCAAATTTTGGCACAAGGCCAGCATTTTCAGGGGAGGGGTAAGTCGATTACAACAAACCGTGTGTTCAACTGGTACTTATTTCACCAATCCCGAGAGCATGAAAGGCAATGTTAACCTCGGCGGAATTTGAACTCAGAGCACGAAGACGAACGGAATACCGTTAAGCATTTTTCGCAGCATGCAAACGGTTCTGCCAGCTCACTGCTTTAATCTTTCGTTGTAATATTAACGAGTCAAATTTAACCAGTTGAGAGTTGGAGCGTTACTTTGGTGTTATAGTATCACGACTGGAGGCGCAATGGCCCAGTGGTTAGGGCAGCGGACTCGTGATCATAGGATCGCCGTTTCGATTCCCAGACCGGGCGTTGTGAGTGTTTATTGAGCGAAAACACCTAAAGTTCCACGAGACTCCGGCGGGGGAGATGGTGGCGAACCCTGCTGTACTCTTCCACCACAACTTTCTCTCACTCTTACTTCCTGTTTCTGTTGTGCCTGTATTTCAAAGGGCCAGCCTTGTCACACTGTGTCACGCTGAATATCCACGTGAACTACATTAAGGGTACACGTGTCTGTGGAGTGCTCAGCCACTTGCACGTTAATTTCACGAGCAGGCTGTTCCGTTGATCGGATCAACTGGAACCCTCGACGTCGTAAGCGACGGGCTCCGACAATTATTGGTACTACTGCTACCTTTTCCATCGACCACAACTACTTAACTTCCCAAGCTAACTTCTCATATCTCTCGACTATTATTATTATTATTATTATTATTATTATTATTATTATTATTATTATTATTATTAAGGCGGCTAGCTTTCAGAATCGTTTAGCACGCCGGGCGAAATGCTTAGCGGTATTTCGCCTGTCACTACGTTCTGAGTTCAAATTCCGCCGAGGTCGACTTTGCGTTTCATCTTTACGGGGTCGATAAATTAAGTACCAGTTACGCACTGGGGTCGATGTAATCGACTTACCCGCTTCTCTGAAATTGGTGGCCATTTTTGTGTCAAAACTCAAGACCAATATGAGTGGAATGTTCTTTCCTAAAAAAAAAGAAAGAAGAAAAAGAATAGACAAGTGTAAAGAACATTCCATTCATATTAAGCAACTGTATACCTTCTTTTACCCACCCCTGTGTGTGCGCGCGCGCGCCTGTGGTGTGTGTGTGTGTGTGTGTGTGTGTGTGTGTGTGTGTGTGTATAGACGCATACAGACCAAATAAGAGTTTTCTGCATTAACTGATTGTATGTTGCCTGTGGTTATGAAACGGTTATAGAAGCATTACTGCAGGGACCTTAATGAATAAAAATTCCATCCATTAAAGGAAAGTTGGTTCTCTTGTATTGTCTTAGTCGATAAAAACAAAACAAAACAAAACAAAAGCGTTGGTTTACTTGAGCAAAGGTTCACATACAAAGTAAAGGTCCATAGATTGCTCGTTTCTAAAGTGTAAATCATTGTGTAAGAAAGAGAGAGACAAAATGAAAGAGAGAGAGAGAGAAGAAGAAAGAGAGTCAAAGGGAGAGAGAGAGACAAAGGGAGAGAGAGAGAGAGAGAGAAAGGGAGAGAGAGAGAAAGGGAAGGGGGGAGAAGGGGAAAGAGAAAGCAAGTGAGTGAGAGACAGGAGAGTTCAAGAGTGAGAGGGAGAGAGAGGAG
>NC_142933.1:90320707-90330707 GCF_046866305.1 Octopus bimaculoides
ATATATGTATATGAATATGTATATATAGATGCATATGTATGCATGCACATACATGCATATATATGCATGCATACATATATACATACATACATATATTTATGTGTGTGTGTAATACACATACATATATTTGATTAACAAGAGAGAGACGGAAGAGGGAAGATACGAGAATATCTATTGATCACTACAATCGTTTCGATCCGTTTAACAGTGATCCCTGACGAGTGGGATACTGAACAACTGGCTTAGATGTGTAGATGTGTCTCTTCCGGTGATTACAAGATGTATTTCGTTAAAACAACGATGAAAAGATTGCTTAGATAATCGTAAATGCCTTCTCTTTCTTCTCCTCTCTCTCCCTAGCTCTCTTTTCCTTTCTCTCCCTCTCTCTCCTCCTCTTCTCTCTCCCTCTCACTCCTGAACTCTCCTGTCTCTCACTCACTTGCTTTCTCTTTCCCCTTCTCCCCCTTCCCTTTCTCTCTCTCTCTCCCTTTCTCTCTCTCTCTCCCTTTGTCTCTCTCTCTCTCTTTGTCTCTCTCTCTCCCTTTGACTCTCACTCTTCTTCTCTCTCTCTCTCTCTCTCTCATAAACACATCCAACCTAACTTGGAGGTGTTGTTTATAACGCCTTAGACTGCAGTACGCGTCCCGCAAAATCATTTCGTGTAGACCAGGGGTTTTCAAACTGTGGTCCGCAAGGACAAGACAGGGGATCCGTGGACAGCAAATACTTTTTATGGGCAATTTGATTTTATATATGTTTTTTAATCGAAATCTTTTAATTGGCAATAAACCTATTTGTTAAATACTGTTAAATAAATAAATGTAAAAATATATGTTATTCTAAGCAAATATTTATGTCTAAATTTCATAAGTGTTTATAAGGGGGTCCCTAAGGTAAAGCCTGAAATATAAAGGGGTCCGCAAGTCAAAAAGTTTGAAAACTCCTGGTGTAGACGACAGATGCTAAAAAGCAGCGAAATTCTATGATCAGTTGACGAAATTCCATCAGTACTCCAGCGGATGGCACTACTGCATCACACGTAATTTCCTTGTATTGCGGATCATGCACACACACACACACACACACACATGTATATTTAAGGAAGTATATACATATATCCAAACTCATATATCCTTTTATGAGAACGAATCATTCTGCCCCCCCCCCCCCTCGGATGAGATTTCAATAGCTCTTGCTACTGCATCAGGTCTTAAAAGAAAAAAAAAACAAAAAACAAAAAAACAAAAACAAATAGTCGTCTTCTGACATTTTCGATTAGTTGCTGATAGTTTTCAACAGCTTAACATCATCGACATCTATTAACACAGCGTCGTGGTCTGAAAGCATAAATTAAAACATTTATATATTCGTTGAAATACTAATAGCTATTTCTTGCATTTGTATGGTGCGTCTTTAAAAATGTGAAGTAATGTTGCGTACTTTTCATCCTGGTGAAGGTTACTTTTCTCAGCTATGTCGATGTCATCCGGCTTACTGGCTACCGATGTATAATCTTTTACGAATTTGCTGAGTGGTTATGATATTTCATAAAGTATATGTGCATGTATATACATGTAATATAACATAACACATATTTATATATGTATATATATACATTGATATGTGTGTGAGTGTGTGTGTGTGTGTGTGTGTGTGTGTGTGTATAAATATGTGTGTGTGTAAGGCGTGGCTGTGTGGTAAGAAGCTTGCTTCCCAGCCACTTCGTTCCCGGTTTAGTCCCATTGCGTGGTACCTTGAACAAGTGTCTTCTACTAAAGCATCGGGCTGACGAAAGCATTGTGAATGGATTTGGGAGACGGAAAAGCGGAAGAAACCTGTCGTGTATATATATATATATATACATACATACACACACACACACACACACACACACACACACACACACATATATATATATATATATACATATATATATATATGTGTGTGTGTGTGTGTGTGTATTTTCATATATATATATATAGATAGATGGATACATACATACATGCATACATGCATACATGCATACATGCATACGTACATACATACATACATATATACATACATATTTGTGTCTGTATTTGTTCCCTTACCATCGCTTAACAACTGATGCTGGTGTGTTTATGTCCCCGTAACATAGCGGTGCGGCAAAAGGCACCGATAGAATAAGTAATAGGCTTACAAAGAATAAGTCCTGGGTTCGATGTCTTCGACTAACACCCTATAAGGCGGTGCTCTATCATGAGCGCAGTCAAATGACTGAAACAAGTAAAAGAATATATATATATATAACAAGTAGTGTTTAGCGCCACTTAATCACGGCTGTTCCTTAGGAACCCACTATATTACTATTTTTAACCCCAGGAAGACATCTCCTCCAGCTGGTTATGCAGTGCACACTGCGATCGATATATATTGCAAGCGGGGAGAGAACTCCTTTCTATTTTATCTCCGAGACCATCAGATCGTACGGTTTCGGCCTTCTTATGGTCATCTTCTGTGATGGATACTCGTCCGCTAGACATAGCAGTAGTTCACACCAGCTCGCAATATATAGAAAAATAATTGACATACAGTCACTGATCTTGCAACAAGCAAACTAAGTCGTTAAGAAATTCTCTATAAGAAATGAAAGCAGTAATCATACTGACAAGTAGTGTTTAACGTCACCTAAACACGACTGTTCCCTCCCCGCTTGCAATATATAGCGAGTGCAGCGTGCACGGCATAAACTGCTGAAGGTGTCCTCCTGAAGTTAAAAGTAGCAGAATCGTCGGTTCCTATGGAGCAAACAATTATAAACAATACGGAGACTAGTTCATCATCAAATTTCTCTCTTTAATGTTTCAGTTTGTCATACAGCATAATTTGTTGGGTAAATTGACCTCCACGTGTTTCTGCAGAGTATGCAACACACAATTGTTTGAAATCTACACTCTTGATAACATTCATAATCTAGTGAAGCGAACACAAAGTTACCCACCAGAAGAATTGCAGCGCTATTGCTAATACCAAGCGGCCATCGACGCCCGTTACTACCTGATGCAGTTAGCCATAAACTGCAATATACCTGAGAACTACCACGGTAACCGCCTGGATAATTCATATATATATATATATATATATATATATATATATATAATATATATATATATATATATATATAGTGTACATTTAAGCACATAAGAGATGGCGCCATAACAGGACATCTAACTTGCAAGAAGGACTAGTTAAGATCCAAACCAATATTAGGGGTAATTTCGAAAGGGATTGAAAAATAAAAACATTTACTATCTATTTCCTGTACCATGGTTTCAAGTTATCTTCAGCAAATAAAATAATTTGCTAGACGCAGCTATCATCAGCAGGAAAGCCAAGGTTAGCATATAAATACGAAGCAATACAGAACATGCCTCGTGCTTACATGTTATAATTTTTCAAATCTACTGTGCAAGCGCAGTTTTATATCGGTAGCAAATAGAAAAAAAATCCCGATTTTCTTCCAAAATGAGCCAAAAATTCATTATTAATAAATTTCAGGGGAGCAAAAAATTATTTAGAAATTTTTTGCTACCAGTGGTCTAGCGTGAAGAAAATAACTAGTCAATAGACTTGATGTACACTGTATTTATATGAATAACATATAGTCTATTGACTAGTTTTGAACACACACATATATACGACAGGCTTCCTTCAGTTTCCGTCTACCAGATCCACTCACACTTTGGTCGGTCCGAGGCTAAAGCAGAAGACATTTGTCCAAGGTGCCACGCAGTGGGACTGAACCCGGAACCATGTGGTTGGGAAGCAAGCTACTTACCACATATGTTTAAAAATGTACACACACACGCACGCACACACACACACACACACACACACACACACACACACACACACTCACACATCTATGTATATACATACATATTTTTACTCTATACTACTCATGAGTTCCTTATAGATTACCTCCTCCTTATTTCCCTATCAAGTGTGCATGTCCTCCATTTCGTTTTGTATGTTACCACATACTTTTTGTTGGATTTACAATCAATTTTTAAATAAAATACGCTATAAATAAAAGAAACAAAGGAAATAACCTCTCACCATCACCTCCATCACCACCACCACTACCCCACCACCACTACCCCACCACTACTACTGCCACCACCACCTCCGCCATTTTCATTGTCACCACTACCAACAACAACATGACTACCTCCAGCACCGCTACCACCACAACGACTTCGACCACCACCATCACTTCCACTTCCACTAACACCACTACCACCACCAGGAGCAAAATGCAAGGTAAACAACAACATGAACTAAGAAAACAAGACAATAATGACAATAATGGCGGAAAGAGAACAACAACAATAAAATCCTCATCAATCATTATAATCATCATCATCATCACCACCACCGCCGCCGCCGCCGTAGCCGCCACCACCAGCACCACCAGCACCACAATCATCATCATCATCACCACCACCACCACCATCATGATCGTCATCAACTACAACATCAGTAGCAACAACGACAACCAGAACCCCCTTTCCCTAAAGAAACGTAAACAAAGGCAACAACAAGAACAATGCAAATACAAGAAGAAAAAAAATACCAAAATCAAAACAAAAATAAAGCAGCAATGACAATGCCGAAGACAACGACGACAATAGTAAAAAAGAAAAAAAAACATAACAAGGAAAAAAGAAAAGAAAATGGTAATAATAAAGGCAGCAACAGCAGCAACAGCAGCAGCAGCAGCAGCAGCCGACAGCAACAACAATAGCACCATCAACTAACATTACTAACTACTACAACTATAAAATCTAGGAAAAGTGCAACAACAACGACGACGACGACTACGACGACGGGAATAATGCCAACGATGAGTACAACGACAAGATCAGCCATTCTTTACACGAGTATTATTTTTCAACTTTGCTGCTAAAATAACGCTCCAAGCCATACATTTTAGTTCGTTTCTCAATAGTCAAGTAAATTTGATAATAATAAAAAAAATAAATTCAAAAGAGAGAGAGAGAAAAAAAGAACAGTTTTAAAAACCACACCCAAAGAAAACAACTACTAAATATAGAAACTTTAAAATAATAAACAAAAAGAAATACTACTACTACTACTACTACTACTACTACTACTACTACTACTACTACTGCTGCTGCTGCTGCTGCTGCTGCTACTACTACTACTACTACTACTACTACTACTACTACTACTACTACTACTACTGCTGCTGCTGCTGCTGCTGCTGCTACTACTACTACTACAGTAATTAAAGTAGCAGCCACGACAACAACTAAAAGTAAACATAATTATTACAATAACAACAGAAAAGTATTGAAAAACAAATAAAAGCAAACAAATAATTGAATAAATAAATCCAACAAAATTTTTGTTTTGTTATCCATTTTGTGTTGCAGCGTTTCTTTTTGTTCAAATTTGTTTTTCGATTTTTTTTAATGTTTTTTTTGTTGTTGTTATTAATCATTTCATTTTATTTATTTAATTTTATTATTTGCATATTTATTTATTTATTTATTTATTTATTTATTTATCATTGTTGTAATTGTTTTTTTTTTTTTTTTTTAAATTTAAAAAAAAACTTTTTTTTTCTTTTGTTGGCATGTTATTTCCTTGATCGCGTCATTTTTGTGCTTGAATTCTTGTGAGGAGGAACAGCGAACAAGCCAGCACCAACGCTTCATTTTATTTGGCGCCTGAGAAGAATAATGTGTCAGTTTTGAACAAATTAAAACTTAAATACAATTTCCAAGGTGGTGAGGGGGAAGGAAAAGAGGTGGTGGGGGAGGATATAATAACAACAAAGCAATCAACAACAAAAAAAACCCCACCTAAAACAAAAACAAAACAACAACCAACAACAACAACAACAACACCAGCAAACAACAAATTACTTTAGTAATGAGGTGATGTTCTCATTGCTAAGATGTTGTATAGCTTCGTTTTCTTTCTTTCTTTCTTCCCTTCTATCTTCTTTCTTTCTCTCTTTCTTTCTTTCTTTCTTCCCTTCTATCTTCTTTCTTTCTCTCTTTCTTTCTTTCTTTCTTTTAGTTTTTTTATGTTGTTGTTTTTAAATTATACTACTTCTTTTCTCTTCGTATTATCGATAACTTCATTGATTATTTTACTTTATTTTATTTTTATTTAATTTGTGTGTGTTTTTTTTTTGTTTTTTAGAGTTTTATTTGATTTTATTCCATATGCCTTCGGCACTGTTTTTAAAAGAAAACAGTCGCAGCAGCAGCAGCGGTAGCAGCAGTAGCAGTAGCATCAACTACAACAAATAACAAATGCAATTGCAGCACTATCAATAGACGCATCAAGCAAAAAAACAACAACAAAAAAACACTAACAACAACAAATAAAACAAAGAGACAATAAAAAAAAAATCCAGGGGGAAAAAAATGCGTGACAACAACAATGATGACAATGATAATAATGCTGATAATAATAAATAACAATACTAACAAGAACAGCAACAACAACAAGACGAAGAAGAAGAAAAAATAAGCATAGTAGTAGTAGTAGTAGTAGTAGTAGTAGAAGACGAAAAAAGAAAACTTATCTTCGTTGCTTTTCTTAATTTTCAATGTTCTATTTTTTTTAGTTAACGAATTCCATAACAATCGTGAGATGAATTAAGAAATGTATGTTGGGATTATATGCGCGTGCGTGCGCGTGAGCATGCGTGTTATATATATATATATATATATATATATGAACATACATAAATATATATATATATATATATATATATATATAGGTTCAAAAAAAGACAAAAAACAATAACAAAAAACAACAACGTGAGGACGTGATACGAATAGTGTTATTAGACGCTCGGGAAAGGAAAGAGAGAGAGTATGACGTTTCGGGCGGCGCCCTTCGTCGGAAACAAGGAGAGTTCAAAGAAGGGAAAAACGGAGGAAGAAATATATATATATATATATATATATATATATATATATATATATATATATATATATATATATACATACACATACATACATACATACATACATACATACATACATACATATATATATACATATATATATATACATACATACGTACACGCACACACACACACACACACACACATATACACACACTCACTCATTCACTCACACACGCACGCACACATAAAATTTGAGGGGGTACTATAAACCAGGCTATCACCTCGTTAGCACTTGTAAAAACTTGCTAAAGTAATATTCAGTTAAGTGAATAAACATCAGTAAAACTCTAGTAGATTATAAAGGGGAGAACTTCGAAAATTCAAGGGGTCCGACGAGGTGAACGAACAATAAAAAATATCATTTTATTTTATTGCAGATTACATATATTGTATATATATATATATATATATATATATATATATATATATATATATATATATATATATATTTCAGTGACAGGCAGAGTTTTCTTGATAATTTAGTAACTTCTATGCTGAAGTTGAGACATGTTCTTTGTCTATCTCCTGAAATTCTTGGAGCTTTTAGCTATAATTATACTAATGTGTCCATCTGTTCTAATTTAATAAAATTCTATGTCTTTGTGCAGCTGAGGATTGCTCTGCATTTTAAATTGATGTAATGATTGCATTGTTCAATTAAATGGAGTTGCATGAAACGATCGTACTGCATTACCTCTGGATATCCTTGTTGCTTATTTTGATTTTAATCACCTTACTTTGAAAATGTATGGATAGTACCATACTAAATTCTGGTGCCTCAACTTAAGTACCATATTCATCTGAATCTAAATTTTTGCTGAACTCATCTACCATACCCAAAGTGTATATATATATATATATATATATATATATATATATATATATATTTATACGATGAGCTTCCTTCAGTTTCCGTTTACCAAATCCACTCACTAGGCTTTGATCCACCCGTGGCTATAGTAGAAGACCCTTGCCAAAGGTGCCACGTAGTAGTACTGAACCCAGAACCATGTGATTGGGAAGCAAGCTTCTTACCACACAGCCACGCCTCCACCTATGTCTCTCTATCTCTCTCTCTCTCTCTCTCTCTCTCTCTCTCTATATATATATATATATATATATATATGTGTGTGTGTGTGTGTGTGTGTGTGTGTGTGCATGTGTCTCTATATCTGTGTTTGTCCTCACCCCTCCACCGGTTGACAATGGGTGTTGATGTGTTTACGTCCACGTAACTTGGCGGTTCGGCCAAGCGACTGCTAGAATACGTACTAGTCTTTAAAAAAAAAACAATCTTGGGGTCAATGTGTTCGACTAAAAACCTTTAAGGAAGGTCCCAGCACGGTGACAGTAAAATGACTGAAACAAGTAAAAGAATAAAAGTATACATATACATATATACTTTTATAAATTTATCTATGTGTGCGTATGTATGTATGCGTGTGTGTATTTTCGTGGTTCTGAATGTATGCATGTGAAAATAAATAATAAACTATTCGTTTAGATGTAAATATCGACTAAGAAATGAAAAAAAAAAAAATAACGATCTCTTGTGAAGATGTTTTTTGTTTGTTTTGTTTTTTCAACCTCCTGCCTCTCATTGTGTCTCAATGTTGTCTTTTTAAAGCAAATTTATTGAGGACCAATAATCAAACTGGATTTCTTAGCAAACAAAACAGCAAAAGAAGAAGAGGAAAAAGGATATATGTAAAATAGAAAAATGAGTCACCAAAACAAAACAAACAAAAATGAAAACGAACAATATAAAAATTGAATGAAAAAAAAAAAACACAGAAATTTTTGAAAAAACAAACAAGAAAACTAAAGGAAAAAACACAGAGAAAGGAAGATAGAAAAGAAAGCCAAGAAATAAAATAAAAAGAAGAAAAGAAAAAAGAAATAAGCAAGTCAGTGAATATGACGTTCAATGCACAGCTGGAGAAGAGTCGTTTGGTCAACGTATGTGTCATTGTTGGTGTTGTTCTCTAGCAATGAGTCAGCAGACTTAGCATCAAAGGCATTCCACCCATGTCCGCCCCATCTTTTCAAACACAGCTTATCACATACCGCCTTATCTGATTTGTCCTTCCCTCTCCTATCTAAATTGTGATCTGAGGGAGATTATGCTACCATTTCTAGTAAGACGAGCGCTCCCGTAGAGGTCTCCCTCATTGGCTCTATACAAAACGTATATAGTTTTTATTGTGTGTTGTTATTGAAGACAGCTGTGTTCAAGACCCTCAATCCAACCATGACGGTCTCTACTCTTTTTTTATTTACTCTCTTTTACTCTCTTTTACTTGTTTCAGTCATTTGACTGCGGCCATGCTGGAGCACCGCCTTTAGTCGAGAAAATCAACCCCAGGACTTATTCTTTATAAGCCTAGTACTTATTCTATTGGGCTCTTTTTGCCGAACCGCTAAGTTACGGGGACGTAAGCACACCAGCATCGGTTGTCAAGCGATGTTGGGGGACAAACACACACACACACACACACACACACACACACACACACACACACACACACACATACACACATGTATATATATATATACATATATACGACGGGCTTCTTTCAGTTTCCGTCTACCAAATTCACTCACAAGGCTTTGGTCGGCCCGAGGCTATAGTAGAAGACACTTGCCCAAGGTGCCACGCAATGGAACTCGGAACAATGTGGTTGGTAAGCAAGCTGCTTACCACACAGCCACTCCTAATGTATGTGGGAGTGTATGATTCAATGTTTTCTGTATTTTAATGGATATCGGATACGGCTGTGTGGGAAGATGTTTGCTTTCCAACCACATGGTTCTTTTACTATAGCCTTGAGATTTTGTGTGTTTACGTACCCGAAACTTAGCAGCTTGGCAAAAGACACTGATACAATAATACCAGACTTCAAAAATATCAGTACTAGTGTCAATTCGTTCGACTAAAATTCTTGAAGGTAGTACTACAGCATGGTCGCTTTCTAATGACTGAAACAAATAAAAAATAACAGGACA
>NC_142933.1:90335707-90348207 GCF_046866305.1 Octopus bimaculoides
AAACTTTTTCAATAGCCATTGATTCTATAACGGACAAATAAAAGGCATTCATGAGACGGATTTAGAAACAGCGACACTGCATTTGAAGAAAGACTCTGCAGTCACCAATGAAAAAATGCAACAAACATAAGACATAGTCGAACTTTGAACGAGAAATGAAACTTTCAATAATAAATGCAAATGAAGCTCCTATGGGCATTGTAGAATTCAAGGGCATTTGCAGGTTGTAATAGAATAGCTAATCAAATTAAAATTTATATTCGGACTGACTATGAATTATGGCTTCAAATTTTGAAACAAGGATAGCATTTATGAAGGAGGAGTATAAATCGACTCCATTGACTCCAGGATTCAACTGTTACCTATTTTATCACCCCGGAAAGGAGGACTGGCCCAGTCGAACACGGTGGAATTTGAACTCAAAGCCAGAAGAAGCGGTGCAGAGCACTTTGTCAGTAACATGTAAACATCATTCAGCCAGCTTATCGCCTTGAAGTGAGACTAGATAAAAATACACACACAAAAAAAACAACATAATTCAATGTAAAGAATATATAAATTAAAAATTAGGTTTCTTGTCTGTACGGGTTTTAATCATTCTAATGAGCACTTTTAAGTTTTACCTGACCGTTGCACCCAATCTTTTGTGTCTGTATGATATCAAGGGCCGCGATTTTGATAAGATTTTAATACAAATGATCAGTGTGAGTGGGCCTGCAAAGGTCATGGTCGCTGTACCCACTTCTTCCTTGATCTAACATTCATATTGGGGAAGTTAATCTGCGCCCAATTCCACTAAAAAGGAGAGGGTGAAAAAAAAATGAAGTGAATTTATATATGATATAATATGCATATACGCATATTATATACATATGTATATTATATACTGTATATACATATATATTTTATATTATAATATATATATATATATATATATATATATATATATATATATATATATATATTTGGGTTCAGCAAGCATTGCTTCACCATACACACCGAAAATTAGAAATAGCAGTCAAAACTACTATTCCTCTACCAAAATACAACTCCCAGAACAACAATACTCGCAACTACAAAAGCAAAAAAGAAAAAATAACGAATCTACCAGGCCTTGATTAATTGCAGACCCGTTTCTGGATCAAAGGGGTGTAAAAATTATATTACCCGAATTTATTTCCTTCATCAGTGCAATATTTCAAAAATTATAAATCCGAGAATGCTAATAAAAGAATAGTTAATTCGATCAGGCGACATCAAATGATTATCCAAGAACAGCATTTCCGTATTCATATAGACGAGCGAGAAAATCGTGTCATTCCTCAATTACCCACGTGCGCTACGAGTAATACCGCAGAAACTGCATTTTACTATCAGGGAGCAAATAAATTCATACAGATATAGGATAAAAATAAATATATAGCGATCCTTCGATTCTAGTCCATTACAACTTCCGGTCGTTGCGCGCACGCATACTGATTACATGATCGTATAGTTCGTTTGTTTTTCAATGACTTGAAAATATGAAAAGACAACATTAAATAGAAACTCAAACCTTCTCCCCCTCAGATGCATACAGTTCTCAAACTTTAAACACATAAACACACTATACGATCATGTAATCAGTATAGGGAGGAGATACGCCACTGTGGAGGTGCACTTCACAACGGAGGAGGAAGCAATAAAGCACTCCACAGAGGCAATAAGGACAGAAGAATGGGTGCTCTTGCCTTCGTACTGCGGCAAACGTGTGGCCAAGGTGTTAGAGAGTAAGGTGCCATCCGAACTGAAACTTTAAACACATAAACACACTATACGATCATGTAATCAGTATGCGTGCGCGCAACGACCGGAAGTTGTAATGGACTAGTATCGAAGGATCGCCAAATATATATATATATATATATATATATATATATATAGAGAGAGAGAGAGAGAGAGAGAGAGAGAAAGAGAGAAGGCAAGATAGAAAGCGGTACATATATGCATACAATATCTCCAGATCGAAGTTGAATTTAACTCTATTTTCCTTCCATGTTCGATAAAATCGATATAATCTTCCAAATCCATTCACCTAAATATGTTAGAAATCAATAATCAACAGACAACCACACTTCTTGATTGTTTAATTATTTTGTTGTTAGTGTCAATACCTTCCGTCACACATGTGTGACTTGTTTACTTATCTCCCTACATCTGTCGAATTTTTCAAATGATTTGGCGCTATTACGTATGTATGCATGCGCGTGTGTGCATGCGTATGTGTGTGTGTGTGTGTGTGTGTGTGTGTGTGTGTGTGTGTGTGTGTGTGTGTGTGTATGTGTGTATGTGTGTGTGTATGGGTAGGTGTGTCCTGTTTCTGTTAATACGCATGTCTTTCTGTATTTTCTTTTTGTATTGATGTGTTCTTTGTGTGTTTGTGGGGTTGTTTTTATTGTTGCTGTGCAAACCCAAGTCAGCGCCAACTGACCAGACGTGAGTCATGGAGGACAGTTGGCCGAAGAACTAGATGTGACCCACTAATACGTTGTTCCATGTTTCCTCCGCTTCACTGAAATATATTTGCCACCTAAATGTAACTGATCCATATGGGACGATGCTACTGTAGTTTATAGCCCAAGGAAGACATCTCCTCCAGCTGGCATCGTCCTATATGAGTCAGCCACATTTAGGTGGCAAATATACTTCACGATGTCGTGCTGCTACAGTTTACATCTCGCTCAGAGATTTATTATTGCTTGTTTCTCCTTTTTCGAGATCAGCGGCTTTTTGTCACTGGAAAAAGCATATAGTATTTTGCGCCCGGAATCACTTCTCATACCTAGCCGTTAATTATCATACGCTGATGACGGGTTACTACCCAGAAACCCGGGTCCGTGTGTATCACGTCAGGGTAGAGACGCGAACGATGATTTCCTTTCGCAAATACTGATCGGGCACAGGCAGTGTGTCGTTAGCCAGCCGGAGAAGATGTTTTCCTGGGGTTATAAACTGCAGCAGCATCGTCCCATATGAGTCAGCCACATTTAGGTGACAAATATTCTTCACGATATATATATATATATATATATATATATATATATATTCTTTATTCTTTTATTCTTTTGCTTGTTTCAGTCATTTGACTGCGGCCATGCTGGGGCACCGCCTTTAGTAGGGCATATCGACCCCGGGACTTATTCTTTGTAATCGTAGTACTCATTCTATCGGTCACGTTTGCCGATCCGTTTTGTTACGGGGACGTAAATATACCAGCATCGGTTGTCAAGCGATGTTGGGGGGATAAACACACACACACACATACACACACACACACACACACACACACACACACACACACACACACACGCACACACACACAGAGTTTCCGCCAATCAGATCCACTCACAAGGCTTTGTTCGGTCTGAGGCTATAATAGTAGAAGACACTTGCCCAAAGTGCCACGCAGTGGGACTGAACCGGGAACCATGTGGTTGGTAAGCAAGCTACTTACCACTGAGCACTCCTGTGATTATATATATATCAATTCGCACTTTATCGGTTACGACGATAAGAGTTTCAGCTGATCCGATCAATGCAACAACCTGATCGTGGAATTAATGTGTGACTGAGCACTCCACAGATACGAACATCCTTAACGTAGTTCTAAGGGAAACTCAGCGTGACGCAGAATGTAACAAGGCTGGCTATTTGAATTACAGGTACAACTCATTTTGCGAGATAAAGAGAGCTGGGGGAACATGAAATAAAGTGTCTTGTTTAAGTACAGAACGCGCTGCCAAGAATCGAACTCACGATCTTACGATCATGAACCGAATACCTTTACCACTAAGCCATATTATATAATAAGCAAAAATGAATGGAGAGCTCATGACAATGCTACACGCATTTCAATAGCATGGTTTATTACCAGTACCAACTCGTTACATAACATATTAGACAACATTACGTAAGCTCACATTGTTACATAACTACCTCATTTCATCAGGTGATAGTCTGTCATTTTGGGGCGAAAAGCGCCAAATTTTGTCATATGTTCCATTAGAGGGAAATGATTTTGCTTACAAATTTACAGCTTACATCATGAATGAGTTTGCAGAGTCCTTTAGGGCTGCAATCAGAAATCCCTAAATTTTTTAAATGACCCCACAAACATCGAGGCATTAAAGAAGGATTAGGAGTCGTTAAAGCTCTGGCCCTATAAATGTAGCGAAGACATCTCGCATTTATCGGACACACTATCTTTTATTATGCACTTGATCATATGACTGACCAGATTATCAGATGTTGTTGCACATCGCTGGTCACAATGCGCTTTGCATCGTTTCAGCCTCCGAATGACGCTACCCTGCTGGCTAGGTGAGCAGGCTGACATTCCCCTCTGATTGAAAGGGCAGCTGGAGCAACGTGAAATGAAATGTTTTACTCAAGGACAAAACGCGCCGCCCGGTCTGGGAATTGAACCCGCGATGTAGCGGGTAGGATAAGGCGGTAAACTGGCAGAATCCTTAGGATAAGGCGGTGAGCAGGCAGAATCCTTAGGATAAGGCGGTGAGCTGGCAGAACCCTTAGCACGCTGGGCATTTCATCCTTCTGTGGGTTCCGAGTTCAAATTCCACTGAGATCGACTTTACCACACAGGTCGATAAAATAAAGTACTAGTTATGTACTGTTGTGTCGGCGCCCCCAGGCGAAGAAGTAGGATCTCCCAACAAGACATATAAGTAGAGGTAGTCTAGCCGTGGTAGGAGTGTTGAGTAGCAGTCGAGTAGCTGTTGAGTAGCAGTTGTGTAGCGGTTGAGTGGAGATCATCCGAAGGTTCTAGATAGCAGCAGTTTGAGACATAACAGTACTGAGGTCGGAGGCGCAATGGCCCAATGGTTAGGGCAGCGGACTCGCGGTCATAGGATCGCGGTTTCGATTCCCAGAACGGTCGTTGTGAGTGTTTATTGAGCGAAAACACCTAAAGCTCCACGAGGCTCAGGCAGGGGATGGTGGCGAACCCTGCTGTACTCTTTCACCACAACTTTCCCTCACTCTTACTTCCTGTTTCTGTTGTGCCTGTAATTCAAAGGGTCAGCATTGTCACACTCTGTGTCACGCTGAATATCCCCGAGAACTACGTTAAAGGTACACATGTCTGTGGAGTGCTCAGCCACTTGCACGTTAATTTCACGAGCAGGCTGTTCCGTTGATCGGATCAACTGGAACCCTCGGCGTCGTAAGCGACGGAGTGCCAACACAGTACTGAGGTCGATGTAAACAACTAACCCCTCTCCTCAAAATTACTGGCCTTGTACCAAAATCTAAAAGGCTTATTAGAATAGGATAGACGCTGGTGATAATTATCGACATATTTTAATGACAACAAATAAACTGGGTAAAACTCACTCAAAATGCTAATTACTACATCGTTGATTGTTATAATTGTATTCATTTTCATTAATAATCGCGTGTAATTGATATGGTATTAATATCGAGTCAGATGACAGCTGGCCTGTTGTAGCTAGGATGGAGGTGAAATTATATTGTTTTCGGAAATGGTGCCAGTTACATTGTTTCTGAGTGTGTGTATGTATGTATGTATGTATGTATGTATGTATGTATATAGATATGTATGTGTGTTTTTATTGTATATGAATGTATGTATGCGTGTATATATATATATATATATATATATATATATATATATGCATACATAATTGCATACATATGTGCGTGTGAATATATATATATATATGCGTGTGTGTGTGTGTGTATATATGCACGCACACGCACACACACTCACACATACATACACACACGTTTATATATACATATACGACAGGCTTCTTTTAGTTTCTGTTTGCCAAATCCACTCACAAAGCTTTGCTCGGCCCGGGGCTACAGTAAAAGGCACTTGCCTCAAATGCAACGCAGTAAGACTGAACCCGAAACCATGTGATTAGAAAGCAAACTTTCTTATCACACAGCCACACCAATGCACACACACACACGTATCTCTCTCTCTCGCTCTATCTGTCTGTCTGTCTGTTTGCCTATCTGTTTGTCTATCTATCTATCTATCTATCTATCTATCTATCTATCTATCTGTCTGTCTGTCTGTCTGTCTGTCTGTCTGTCTTTCTATAAGTACATACATACATACATACATACATACATACATATGCCTATATATGTGTGCGCATGCGTGTTTGTATATGTGCGTAAATTGTTTTGATATGCAACCAATTAGCGAACAACCAATATTTATTTACATTTAAATAATGCGTTCATACGGTCATAATCGTAAAATGAATGCTTCAAAATTGATAAAAACATCATAAAGGAAACTAGCAATCAACTGTAAGAGAATGAAAAACAAACATCCCACTTGTGGTTGGCCCTGATTGCTGTCCTTCGTGCCCTTGGCTTTCTGCCTCACCACTGTAAATCATGATAACCATTAGGGTACATTAAGTACACTAAATAAGCCAATTCAGGTTGTTGTACTGGTTGCACATGCGTCTTATCCAAAAGACCACCGACACTAGTGAGACAAAAGTATTTGCCGTCATCCAACTGTTGTGTCGACGTCCCCAGGCGTAGGAGTGGCTGTGTGGTAAGTAGCTTGCTTACCAACCACATGGTCCCGGGTTCAGTCCCACTGCGTGGCATCTTGGGCAAGTGTCTTCTACTATAGCCTCGGGCCGACCAAAGCCTTGTGAGTGGATTTGGTAGACGGAAACCGAAAGAAGCCCGTCGTATATATGTATATATATATATATATATATATATATATATATATATATATATATATATATATATATATGTATATGTGTGTGTGTTTGTGTGTCTGTGTTTGTCCCCCTAGCATTGCTTGACAACCGATGCTGGTGTGTTTATGTCCCCGTAACCTAGCGGTTCGGCCAAAGAGACCGATAGAATAAGTACTAGGCTTACAAAGAATAAGTCCTGGGGTCGATTTGCTCGACTAAAGGCGGTGCTCCAGCATGGCCACAGTCAAAAGACTGAAACAAGTAAAAGAGTAAAAGAGGCGAAGAGGTAGGATCTCCCAAGACATATAAATAGAGGTAGTCTGGCCATGGTAGGAGTGTTGTGTAGCGGTTGAGTAGAGATCATCCGAAGGTGCTAGATAGCTAGATTGAGACATAACACCAACAAAACACAGTAAGTCGATTTGTTGATTCTTTTATTTTTTTACTCGTTTCGGTCATTTGACTGCGGCCATGCTGGAACATCGCTTTGAAGGGTTTTTTTTTTTAGCTGAACAAATCGACCTCAGAACTTTTTTCTTTGTTTTTTTTTTTGAAAAAGTCTAGTACTCATTCTATCAGTCTCTTTTGCCGAACCGCTTGGTTACATGGACGTAAACACACCGACACTAGTTGTCAAGCGGTATGGCGGGGGAAGGGATACAGACTGTTATGTCTCAAGCTATTGCTATCTAGCACCTTCGGATGATCTCTACTCAACCGCTACACAACTGCTACTCGACTGCTACTCAACACACCTACTACGGCCAGACTACCTCTATTTATATGTCTTGGGAGACCCTACTTCTTCGCCTGGGGGTGTCGACACAACACAGATACAACGACACACACACATACACACAAACGCACACACACAAACGCACACACACAAACATATACATACATACACACACATGTATATATACGACGGGCTTCTTTTCAATATCCGTTTACCAAATCAGCTCACAAGGCCTTGGTCGACTCGAGGCTATAAGAGAAGACACTTGCACAAGGTGTCCCGCAGTGGGACTGAACCCGTAACCATGTAGTTTGGAAACAAGCTACTTACCACACGCCTGCATCTATGATGTTTGAATTCCTTGGACCATGTTTCGTACATACTAGAAATATGATCTTGGAAAATTTTAAACTTTTTATGACACAATAATCTCGGATATATATAGTATGTCGGAAAAAAAATTAAGGATAATTTTTTCTGTGTTTTTGCAATTATTTCAGTTTCTTGTTTTTTGACTGATAATATCTTGTCAGATGTGAAGGCGCGTGGCTTAGTGGTTTGGGCATCCGGTTCACGATCATAAGATTGGGAGTTCGAAACCCGGAGGCGCGTTGTGTACTTCAACAAGACACTTGCATGTCTGAGTTCGATTCCCGGCGGCGCGATGTGTCATTGAGCAAGAACTTTATTTCACGTCGTATATGTATATATATGTGTATGTGTGTGTGTATTTGTGTGTCTGTGTTTGTCCCCACCCCACCATCGTTTGACAACCGATGTTGGCATGTTTATGTCCTCGTAATGTAGGGTTTCGGCAAAAAAGACCGATAGAATAAGTACTAGGTTTACAAAGAATGAGTCCTGGGGTTGATTTGTTCGACTAAAGGCAGTGTTCCAGCATGGCCGCAATCAAATGACTGAAATGAAAGAAATAAAAGCAAAAATAATTTCGTTACGTGTGGCCTTAAACCGCGCCCTATGATCTTAAGAAAACGAAGAAATATTACTTCCTGTTTCTGTTATGCCTGTAATTCAAAGGGTCAGCCTTGTCACACTGTATTACGCTAAATATCCCCGAGAACTACCTTAAGAGTACACGTGTCTGTGGAGTGCTCATCCACTTGCACGTTAATTTCACGAGCAGGCTGTTCCGTTGATCGGATCAACTGGAACCCTCGACGTCGTAAGCGACGGAGTGCCTCTAATACGCTACTGTCTTCAAAACTCGTATTCTTCGAACGACACAATCTCTGATATACAGCAATAAGAATGAATGAATGAATGAATGAATGAACAAATGAATAAGCAGAAAGAACAACTAAAGTTTCGAGAAAAAAACAAACAAGCAGTACTCAAGATTGGATAGAAGCGTTCAATGAGCACGAACACAATATCAGTCATAATATTTATACAGTATTATATTCAAATTTATATTTGTATTAATATTTCTATTATATTACATTACATTGTATTGTATTATATTGTATAACATGATATCATATTGTATTATGCTATGCTATGTTATATTATGTTATATATCCTTTGGCTTGTCTAACGAGAAATACAACCTCCTTCATCGCCATGTGCCAGACTGAATTTTGTTGAGGCAATGTTATTTCACTTAAAGGCGGTGAGTTGGCAGAAGCGTTAGCACGACGGGCAAAATGCTTAGCGGTATTTCGTCTGTCTTTACGTTCTGAGTTCAAATTCCGTCGAGGTTGACTTAGCCTTTCATCCTTTCGGGAGTCGATAAATTAAGTACCAGTAGCGTACTGAAGTCGATCGAATGGCTCTCTCTCCCCAAAATTTAGGGCCTTGTACCTAGAGTAGAAAAGAATGTTATTGCACTTAAACACACACACACACACACGCATACACGCACACACACGCATGCACGCGCACACACACACACACACACACACACACACACACACACACACAAAGGTGGATGTGTGTATATGTTAGTGTCTGTGTGTAAAATAAAAACCTTCATTACTTCTTAGCTAGAGAAAGAGATACAGATAGAGAGATAGATAGATAGATAGATAGATAGATAGATAGATAGATAAATAGAGGGAGAGAGAGAGAAAAAAAAACGAGAGAGAGAGAGAGAGAGAGAGAGAGAGAGAGAGAGAGAGAGAAGGTTAACAGAGATATTCTCTGCAAGTAGCTGAACGAACACTTGTAGATGAAACACGTTGTATTATTGAGTGCTTAATAAAATTCAATCTCTCAATTTTCCTTACCTTTCAAACGAGCTTTTCATCTCTATCCGTACATATATATATATATATATATATATATATATATATATATATATATACGATGTATACATACATACGATTCTCTTTCTCTTCCCCACCCCCTTTCGCTCCCTGTGTATATATATGTGTGTGTGTATTTACATATTATATATGCATATTTGTGTTTGTGTGCATGTGTAAACATGCGGTCTGTGAGAAGGAAATAACAGCCGTACGTAAAATCAGGTACTCGTATTATGTACTGTACTTTATTGCATAGGTGCATATACGCAGTGTACACATATGCATATTAAACACGAACACACATACGCATTCTTGCATACATACATACATACATAACAAAAACTATATTTGCATACATGTCATTCTTACATACACACACACGCATACACACACACACACACATACATACAGAGACAATCGCATTTACTCCCTCTCTCTCTATCTCGCTTCCTCTCTCTTTCTCTCTTTCTCACTTCGCCTCTCTCTCACACACACATATATATGTACATTCATATATACGCATAGGATGTGTAAACTTTATATATATATATATATATATATATATATATATATATATATATATCTTAGCGCGCGCAAGCACGCACATATATATATATATATTCTTGCATTTGTATGTATATGCATGTGTAAATATATACTTTTTCGTTCACACCTGCATAAACAATGTATATATTGATATATACACACAAATATCAGTATAATACATGCAGAGAGAGAGAGAGAGAGAGAGAGAGAGAGAGAGAGAGTGAGAGAGAGAGAGAGAGAGAGAGAAAGAGAGAGAGAGAGAGGATGGAGAGAGAGAGAGAATGAGAGAGAAAAAGACATACACACACGTACACACATGCACACACACACACACACACGCACACACACACACACACACACACATACACACAAAGACGATATTGTAGATGGATGGATGCTATATCCGGTGACCGGACAAATCTGCTCAGGCGTGTATCACACGATGCGTTTTATTCTCGCTCTATCACTAGTTTTCTTAGGCAGTTTGCAAGGCAAATTTTACATACAGCACTTCCTGTCACTGGATATCACTCTACCAAGTATCCAAACCATTATTTCTTCTTCGAATTCAATTACAGCACTCTTGCTGGTTTTAATAAAACAATCCATTTTCTTGTCAACGAATATGTGTGAGATTTCCTTTTCTGTTTTGTGTATTTGTCTAGTTGTGTATTTGAGTTTGTGCTTGTGTTTAATATGCACATGTATATTATGTGTGTATGTATATTTTGATATGTATATATATATATATATATATATATATATATATATATATATATATATATATATATATATATATATATATATATATATATATTTATATGTATATATATATATGTGTAAGTATATATATATATATATATATATATATATATATATATATATATATATATATATGTATGCGATGCACATGTATGTACATACATATGTACATACATATATATATATATATATATATATATATACATACCTTTGATTATATATGCGTATATATGTATAAGCATATAATGGAGAAAGAGAAAAACAGAAGTGTGTGATTGCATAAATATACCTATGCACAAACACACACAGAAGCACACACACACACACACACACACACACACACACACACACACACTCGTACATGCACGGACACACACATACACACACATATAGATTGTGTGTACGAAAGAAAAGGAGAAAAAAATAGAGTGGGAAAATGAAAGAGAATTGAGATAGATGGATGTATATATACAGAACGAGAGAGGGGAGAAGAGAAGGGACAATAAGAGAGAGAGAGAGAGAGAGAGAGAGAGAGAGAGAGAGAGAGAGGGGGAAAAACAAATATATAAAAAAGTATTTCTTATTATCAAGATGTCTTGGAGGCATTATTCACAAAAGTTCTTGGTGTTTTTGAAGCGGTTATTAAGTGAGGTAGCCTTGAATGTCGTCTGTGACAAGGAAATATCGTAATAATACTATTGGAATATTCATAAAAGATTTTAACAACTCGAAAGTGTCGCTCTTTGAATAGTTTTCAAATTGATAGTAGTTACAAATGTCTTATAATTGCGTTATTTTTGCTGAAATGATAGCAGCTCAATTATATATATATATATATATATATATATATATATATACAGTTCTTTTGCTTCTTCTCACGGCACACAAACACACACACACACACCCACACACACACACACACACACACACACGCGCGCACGCACGCACGCACCTATACCCATGCAAGTAAACAAGTAGGCAGACAAGCACATTACGCGTACAAGGCGGGCACCGCGGCAAATACACACGCATGTGTATGACGTGACCTCGCACCTGTGTCGGCGAGCGAGGGTTTCGATTGTGCGAGGAAATGGAACTGCTTGTATGTTATACATGGCAAAGAAAGCAGCTGAGTGCTCCACAGACATCTGCATCTTCAGTGTCACACTGAAGGGGACTCAGGGCGACGCAGTCTGTAATAAAGCAACATAAAAGAAAAGTCCTACGATACGAGTATTTAAGTGACTGTGATCGAAGCATTCCCCTTGAACGGTAGAGTGGAGGAGGCACGTGGCTTAATGGTTAAGGCGTTGGACTCATGATCGTAAGATTGTGGTTTCGATTTCTGGACCGGGCGACGCGTTGTGTTCTTGAGCAAAACACTTCATTTCATGTTGCTCCAGTCCACTCAACTGGCAAAAATGAGTAATC
>NC_142933.1:90353207-90365707 GCF_046866305.1 Octopus bimaculoides
AACTCGGCGGGAATTGAATCCAGTTCGTAAAGAGTTGGAAGAAATACCGTAGGGTAGTTTATTCGATGCTCATAATGCTGAAGATAATAAAAATAACTATTGTATTAAAATACACGCCTGAAGCAAAATGTTCGAGAATTGATCGTCACTGACGAAACTAAATTAGTTCGAAACACCTGTGTTTGACGATCCGACAACGACATTCTGAGTAAGCTCTGAGTTTCTTTAGAGAAGTTTCTCTGACACAAAATAGCTAGTACCTATGACTACAAATGTCATACAGCTGGTACCTACAACTACAAATGATATACACATCGTTATAAACAATAATTGTTTTGTTTTTACGTACAGTGTCAGCAATTTTAAAAGGGGGCTGTTAGCCGATTACAAGGACCCAAATACTTGATTGCTACTTTATGTTATCGACTCTAGGGAGATAAAAGGCAAAATTAACTTAGGCAGAATTTGAAGTTTAAAAATACAATTCCATAATTAATAACGAATAATAATAATTATTGTTGTATAATGATCGAGAGAAGGCAGGATCGAATAAGTGAATCGATGCTTTTGTTGTAATTGGCCATATCATTGTTGCTTTGGTAATTGTTTTTTTTTTTTTTTGCTGTTGCTGCTGTTTCTGCTGCTGCTGCTGCTGCTACTGCTTCTGCTGCTGCTGTTGCTTCTGATGTTGTTTCAGAGTTGCTATGGTTGCCGCTGTTGCTGTTTAAGTATATTCATTTATTTATCTGTTTCCGCTTTGGAGGTTACAAAATGTATTGAATGCTCACTTCGCTGTCACCCCAACCTGTTTCACTCTTTTTAAAAAATCAATATAAATGCGTGCACAACACATTGACACAATGACACACACACACACACACACACACACACACACACACACACACACACACACACACACACACACACACACACACACACACACACACACACACACACATACACGCACTCACCACACGTACATGTAACATACGTACATAAACTGACAGATGTGCACACAGTCATGTATACTTATATATGTATAAACGTGTCCTTATATATCTATGTATATGTATGAGTACACACACACACACACACACACACACACACACACACAGACACGCGCACACAAACACACATACACACACACACACACACACATATATATACAAATGCAGATGTATATATATATATATATGTGTACATATATATGTGTGTATATACATACATATTTATATACATATATATATATATATATATATATATATATATATATATATATATATATATATATATATATATATATATATAACAAGGTGATGGGGAGAGATAAAGAGGGAGAGAGTGAGAAAAACTACTTCTATTAAATACATATTTGCATTCATTTATGTATGAGACTCTACACACACACACACACACATACACGCACGCACTCATACACTCGCACGCGCACACACGATGCGCACATGCGCACACACGCACACACACACACATACACACACACATCCATATGTGTATATATGTGTGGGTGCATGATTGTCGATCATAATATCCATTATAAATATACATAATGGTACACCTTTACAAATACACGCATGTACGTAATAATAATAATAATAATAATAATAATAATAATAATAATAATAATAATGATGATGATGATGATGATATTATTATTATTATTATTATTATTATTATTATTATTATTATTATTAGAATAACAACAATAATATTCTCACTTTGCACGATTGTTTAAATCTCTTGCTGATTGCATATTTTGGAAGGTATGAAATTACATACGCACTCACACATACATCCACAAAGACACACACACACACACACACACACACACACACACACATCTACATATGTATATCTATATGTATGTTTGTATGTATGTATATGCATCTATATGTATGTACATACACACACACACACACACATATATATATATATATATATGTATATGCATACACATATATGCATATATATATATATACATACACACATACACTCACGTATATATATACATATATAGATATGCAATACGTAACATGCATGTAATATACATATGTATATAGTTGCATACCACATACACACACCTACACACAAACGGGCAGATATTCACACGCATATGGTTGCTTACATACTAGCACATAAATATGCATATATCCTATGTTAAATGTCAAATATTACTTTGTTTATGATTACACCCCCCCTGCCTCCACACACACACACACACACACACACGCACACACACACACACACACACACACACACAAACACGCCTATGCATACAGAAACACTCTTCGGTCTGTCTGTTTATCCATGTACCTATATATGTCTGTCTGCGTCTCACATACGCATAAGCTTCGCTTAGAGATAGGCACAGATAGATAGACGCACGTGTACGCGGTCGTATAGAGAGACAAGTTTGTTCTGCGACTATAAACATTATATTTAGATGTGAAATGCTAATAAACTCCCGTACAACAGCTGTGTTCCTTTCTTCTTTGTAAATATCGCAAGATAAAAAGCTAAGTGTGTAGTTGAGAGAATGGAATATGAGTCAATATTTGCTTTCTGTGAAGATATATATAAGGTGTATGTAAATATGTAGGTAAGCTTGTATGTGTGTGTACGTAAGTATGTATGTACGTATATGTACGTATACTCGTTACTCCAAGCGCATATATATATATATATATATATATATATATATATATATATATATATATATATATACATATATACATATACGTATTTGTATATATATATATATATATATATATACATACACGTATATATATATATATATATATATATATATATATATATATATATATATATACATACACGTATATATATATATATATATATATATATATATATATATATATATATATATATATGTACGTATATATGTACATATGTATATCTGTATATCCAGGATCGATGGACGAGGAAAAGAAATGTAAAAGTAAATAAAATAAACACACGAAAAATGAAAAAGAAATTGAAAAATGTCGTATAAACCACTTACGCTGTCTTCCCCCTCTTTCTGTCTGTCTGTCTGTCTAGCGGTCTGTCTGTCTCTCCCGCCTCTCTCTCTCTGTGACTGTCTTATGCCTTTTTACTCGGTCTCATATTTTCAATTTCTTTTTTTTCTCTCGTTGTATATATATATATATATATATATATATATATATATATATATATACACGTATTGTGTGTGTGTGTGTGTGGTGTGTGTGTGTGTGTGTGTGTGTGTGTGTGTGTGTGTGTGTGTGTGCGCGTATGTGTGTGTACTTCTATGTATATAAGCACACACACACACACACACACATATATATCTTCTCAGCTAATAAATACACGCAAATACGATATGATAGTCGGCCATTTTGAACGTGTATCTATTCTGTTATCTACTGTTCACGCACTCACAAATTCACCTAGACACACATGTATAACAGCATCTACAGATATTCTCCCACGCATGTAGTTTTCACACACTCACATGTTTACTTATAAACTTTAAAGTCAACGTGAATATATTGTCATGCGGTTAAGAATTTTGCTTCGTAATTTCGTAATTCTTGGTTCGATGTCATATCACATTTCCTTGAGGGACAGTTTTTTTTTTTTTTTTTCTTGTGGTGACCCCTAACTTTTGAGCGGAAGTTCGTAGTCAGAAACTGAAACACGTAAAGGTGTATCTCCCCAACTCCCCACCTGAAATTCCGCGTAACGCCATGATAGCTTGTATCGCTACCTCCTCCGATCTATACAGAGTTGGCCAAAAGTCACCTGACAGTAAATCAAAACCATTTGATTCCAAGATGTATTCATGATTAACAATTGAATGAATTTAATAAAAGCATCTAAACATGGAGCATCAGGAAAATTGTTCTTCTTGAGCAACACATTTTTCCATTCGAGTCAATACAGAAATATAGATAGTATTTATGGAATTTTCATTTACAGTCGGGTGACTTTTGGCCAACCCTGTATAAATATTAGTTTCAAATTTTGGCACAAGGCCAGCAATTTCAATGGTTGTGGTACTGGTGGGCGGGTGGTGGGGGTCAAGTTAATTACATCGTCTTCAGTAGTCAGCTGGTACTTATTTTATCGATTCCGAAAGGATAAATGGCACAGTAGACCTCAGAGCGTGAAGTCGGGAGAAATGCCTCCAACCATTTTGTCTAGCGTGGTAACAATTCCGTCAACTGGCCACCTTCTTTTCTACATAAATATTAGTTTCAAATTTTTGTATAAGGCCAGCAATTTCGAAAAAGGGACTAAATCGATTACATTGACTCCAGGGACTCAACTGCTACATATTTTACCGACTCCAACGGCATTTGAACACAGAAAGCAAAGTCCGGCGCGGTAACGATTCTGCTAGCTCATCTCCTTCCGCTCTATATAAATATTAATGCGTATTTGTTTACTTATCGTCCAACAAGCTTAAGATAAACTACCTTCCACTCACTTTTACTCCACACCATTAACTTCCATTATAAGAAAGGGGGGAGGCGCAATGGCCCAGTGGTTAGGGCAGCGGACTCGCGGACGGATGATCGCGGTTTCGAGTCCCAGACTGGGCGTTGTGTGTGTTTGTTGAGCGAAAACACCTAAAGCTCCACGAAGCTCCGGCAGGGGGTGGTGGCGACCTCTGTTGTACTCTTTCACCCCAACTTTCTCTCATTCTTTCTTCTTGTTTCTTAAGGAACGCTGCGATGGACTGGCGTCCCGTCCAGCTGCGGGGAACACATACGCCATAGAAACCGAGAAACCGGGCCCATGAGCCTGGCTAGGCTTGAAAAGGACGAAAAAAAATAAGAAAGGGGACCAGTATTCCTGAAAGGAGGGAACTTTGTCACACCGTAATAAATGGAGCAATGCTTTTTTGTTTTTTTTTTACACTCCTTTTGATAAACACTTCAAATCGTTTGCAATCTTACTCCATTTTCCTGTTTTGCTCTTCGACCTTGTCACAGTTGCTGTTTTTATCGGCATTGTTGTCATCGTTGTAGTTGTTGTTATTGATGATGTTGATGATGATGATGATATTACATCATCATCATCCTCATCATTATCGCCATATATCATCTTTATACTGCCACTGTTGCTGATATTGATTTTGGATTTTGTTTTTTTTTTATATCACCGTTCTTCCTATCGTTGTTGAAATTATTATTATTGATAACGCGGCCAACTGGTAAAATGCACTCCGGGCAAAGTGCATTGCACATACACACACACACACACACACACACACACACACACACACACACACACACACGCTCCTTGTTTTCTTCTCAATTATTATTTTTTTCTATCCCATATTTTTCTTAATTTATCTTCTATCTTTATTCTTTTACTTGTTTCAGTCATTTGACTGCGGTCATGTTGGAGTACTGCCTTGACGAGTTTTAGTCGAACAAGTCGACCTCAGGACTTATTTTTTAAAGCCTAGTACTTATTCAATCGGGGACGTAAACACACCAGTGAAGGCGCATGGCTCAGTAGCTAGAGCGTCGAGCTTACGATCGTGAGGTTGTGAGTTCGATTCCCGGACCGGGCTACGTGTTGTGTTCTTGAGCAAGACACTTTATTTCACGTTGCTCCAGTTCACTCAGCTGTAGAAATGAGTTGTGACGTCACTGGTGCCAAGCTGTATCGGCCTTTGCCTTTCCCTTGGATAACATCGGTGGCATGGAGAGGGGAGGCTGGTATGCATGGGTGACTGCTGGTCTTCCATAAACAACCTTGCCCGGAAGGTAACTTCTAGGTGTAATCCCATGGTAATTTATGACCGAAGGGAGTCTCATATATATATATATATATATATATATATATATATATACAGAGGGGTAGCATGGGTAAATGGTGTCCAGGGCAAGCATCAAAATTGCGCCCTTCAATCAAGAAGTGGAAACTCGCATAGAAATGGGTTAATTAGTAAATAATCTTGGCCAAAATTGCGCCTCCCTCAAAGTGGCGCCCAGGGTATGCGCTCTGCTTGTCCCACCCTAGCTACGCCCCAGTATATATATATATATATATATATATATATATATATATATATATATATATATATATATATATATATATATATATACATACATCGAGCTTCTTTCTACCAACTCCACTCACAAGGCTTTGGTTGTGCCCTGGTTATAGTAGAAGATACTTGCCCAAGGTGCCATGCAGTGGGACTGAATCCGGAACTATGTGGTTGGGAAGCAAGCTTATCCACACAGCCACGCCTGCACCTATACATATGTATATATAACCGTATTTTCTTCTCTTTTTTTCTTCTTTCCATTCATTGTTTTCCCTCTCTTTGTCTTTCTTTTCGTTCAGTTATACTCTCTGATAATCGACGACAAAGCAAAATATTTGAATTACAAGAGCTGTCCTTTGAACGGGCTTCTGTGCAGTTTCCATGTATTTAAATTCCCTCATAAGGCTTGGATCGACCCGTGGCTGTCAATAAAGCATTTCCTCCGGCTGCCAAGTCAGTGAACTGGAAAACCTGACGTAACGGTTGCCGAATGAACATCTTAAGCACTCAAGCATGTCAGCAATCTACACACACATCTATCTATCTATCTATCTATCTATCTATCTATCTATCTATCTATCTATCTATCTATCTATCTATCTATCTATCTGCTTGTCGGTCTGTCTGTATCAATATATAGCTCTCTCTCTCTATGTATATATATAGATATATGTACACACACACACACACACACACACACACATATATATATATATGCATATGTATCTATGTACACATATGCGTGTATATTTATATATACATATGCGTGTGACAATAGAGGTAGACCTCAATATCGGTGGGCAAGGAAAATGATAACGAGAAAGCGAGAAGCGAAAGAGAAGAGAGAGAGAGAGAGAGAGAGAGAGAGAGAGAGAGAGAGAGAGAGAGAGAGAGAGAGAGAGAGGAACTAAGTGCGTAAAAAGCAGAAACACAGAGAGAAAGCGAGCAAAGACAGTAAAGCACGCAATAAAGCAAATATCGTACTCGAATACATGTGCTTACATATTCAAAATCAATACACAAACAATGAAAGTAAATAGATACTGTCAACTACCAATAAGTGTGTGTGTATGTATATATATATATATATATATATATATATATATATATGTGTGTGTGTGTGTAGGATCTCAAGCTTCTAATATGTAATTTTTGTCCCTGATGAGGTTTTCATTCAAAATATTTTGGTTTTGGGTTTGAATCGAAACACTAGTAGGGATTATTAATATTTATATTTATATTATAATAATGATATAATATATTTTAATAAATTAACATATGCATGTTTGATCTGTCCATTTTCATTTTAATATATGTATATTGTCTATACACCCATTTGTTTTACTAACTAGGCTATTACTTCAGTTAAACCAGTGAAAATTGGATGTTTCTATTCCTATAAGAGGAGGTTGGTTCCTTGAATTGGAATATATATATATATATATATATATATATATATATATATATATATATATATATATATATATATATATATATATATATATAGTGTCTTCTACTATAGTCTCGTGCTTGAGAGTGGATTTAGTAGACGGAGGCTGAAAAGAAACCCGTCGTATATATTTATGGGTTATAAATCTAATATTTTCCTACTATTCCTTAATAGCGGTTCCGATATGCTGATCATATCTGCACTCGGTCTACTTAGGAGGTTACTATGTCCTAGCATATGTGTTACCTCTTTTAGTTTTCGTATTTGAAAAGAGAGGGATTGCTAAGTGCCTAAAACATCTGTGAGTGGAACAGTAAAAATATGCAAGACTTTTCTCAAGTTCCAAATGTGAATTTGTCTGTGTTAACTACATCCCAAAGATGCCGCCTTGTATCGTTGTTGGAAATCAGCTCCCTCCTCAGTGGAAGATTTATAATAACTAAAAAATAGAAGAAACATACATACACACATGTGTGTGTGCGCGCGCGCGTCTTTGTGCTTGTATCCCGCCAGCGGCTGACAACTAGTTTTGGTGTATTTACATCCCCACCACCCGGCGGATCGACAAAAGGGGACCAGTAGAATAAGTACGAGGCTTTAAAAAAGTACTGGGGTGGATTCATTCGACTGAAAGTACCTCAAAGTGTTGCCATAGCATGGACGCAGTCCAATCACTGAAGCAAGTAAAAAATAAAAGATCTCCGTCTATATATATACGTATGTGTGTGTATATATATCTATATCTATATCTATATCTATATCTATATATCTCTATATATATATACTATATAGATAGATATGTATGTACGTATGTATGTATGTATATTCTATCAAAGCATTCACACATCATCGATAGCAGCGCTGGCGGCTACAACAGCAACAACAAAGCATCTAAGTGGTTATTGATTAATTGATTAATTAAACAATATGACGTCTCAAGAGAAGACATCAGACTGATCGAGACAATCATGAATGCTCTATCAAGTACATTGTATAACATAGTATAGACTTCCCCACTCTGTATCACCACCAACAGCAATACTTTAATTTACTATTTCACTGGCCATTACAATGTTTGGGCACAGTAAGTCCGAGTTATCTCTTAATTTGATCTGCTGAAATTGGGAGCCCAATCTCCCTATGCACATATTGAAAATTCGGGATAGATTCCTCCGGAATACCTTTGATGGTAAGTCTCTTCGATCAGGGTTCACATGGGACTAAACAACAACAATAAGGATCTTTGGGGGGGGGGGGGGGGTCTTCGTGACTATTTATAATTTTGTTCCAAATGTTCTCAAATTTGGTATATGGATTAAGTTTTGTATACTAATTATGAAAATGAAATTTATTTTCCCTATAAATTGAGAATTAAAAAGTTATCAGCTTTTAAAATTTGCGAAATTTGGGTATTTTAATCAATAAGAAGCGAGTATTTTACACATCACCGTAGCGAATAACTCTATTTCCATAGTAGCCAAAGATGCTGTGCATGCGCACAAGGGGTGTAACCATCAAATTGAATGTAATTAACAAATTGAGAGTACCTGGGCATCTTTAAAGCGTGGAAACAAACGCCGGTGTAGGATACACCGTTCCATGGTTGACTCTTATCTTTGTGAATTTATGTGGAGAAGGAGATACGAGAAAGATAATTTATTTTATAAAATCCTAGAGTGTACTGCAAACTCCCGCTCTTGCATGTTTTTAATGTCTGTTTTAAGCAATGCTTTGACTGTTATTTCTAGCAACTCCTGTTGGTTTGCTCGTAGCTCTTCAATATTTAATTTGCTCGCGAATATTTTCATGTTTTTCAGTTCACTGTAGCTGGTGTAATGTTTTGACATGCCGACCCCCGCCCTCCCGATGACAGAAGAGGCAGCAAATGCTCTGTTTTCTCATTGGCTGAAAATTCTGAAAATGATCAAACTACACCTGTAACATTTTGGCAAAATTTTTCTCGAATAAATGAATAACAAATTCGGATTCAACGTCAAAAATTACATCTATATGATACATTAAAAAATGTTTTGAAAGCTAATTGTAAACAGTGACGAAAATCACAAAGATACCAAAACAATAACAAGAACTCCGGGATCTTGTTCAAAACGGGGGCAACAGTATTTTCTTAACGAAACACTTTGAAACTTGGGACACTGGTAGAATGTGTCATACAAAACATCTTTTTCTCTTAGTCTTCTTAACAAAAAAACGTACATCGCAAGTTATTTCATGTTAAAGTTGTCGTATTTCTGTAATTTCAACCAATGACTGACGTCCATTCAGCCGTAAAAATTAACTGCTGACTACGTAAACAAACGATTCTCGGCGGTGATAAAATTATTATTTCCTTGTCAAAAAATGGCTGAAGCATATTGGCAGTAGCTAATAAACCTTTCTATTATAAGCACAAGGCATGGTTTTTGAGGGAAGGAGCAAGTCAATTAGGGTTAGGGTTAGGGAAAACGAACACATGTGTGTTGCCTCTGCAAAATGTCAAGTAATGGAGATTAAATACGCTTTACACCGCTTAGGAGTAACTGTAAACAGCTGAATACTTGTCAGTGATTGGTTGAAATTATCGAAATAAGACAATTTTTTTACATGAAATAAATCCGAATACAAAAATTTTTTTCTGTTCTATAACACAAAATAGATAAGTATACGAAGTTTGAAAGTCTTTCGGTACCAAAAACACTAAATAAGACATAAATGAAAACTGGTGCCCCCGTTTTGAACAAGATCCGAACTCCGTAATTACAAAGTCTATTTTTATATATTTTCCGTGTTGTTGTTGTTGGTTGTTGGTTGTTGGTTGCTGTTGGTTGTTGTTGGTTGTTGTTTGGTTGTTGTTGGTTGTTGTTGGTTGTTGTTGGTTGTTGCTGCTGCTGTTACTGCTACAATAGTAGTAGTAGTAGTAGTAGTAGTAGTAGTAGTTGTTGTTGTTGTAGTAGTAGTAGTAGTAGTGGTGGTGGTGGTGGTGGTGGTGGTAGTAGTAGTAGTAGTAGTAGTAGTAGTAGTAGTAGTAGTAGTAGTCAAGGTCCATAAGATCAAATTATGACTCTCCCGTCTTTTCACATTTTAACAATGATACGGTGTGGTTTCAAAGAGTTTTGACTCCTATTTCTAGCAGATCAATTAGTATTGCGGAGAGTCCCTTATCAGTTTATCTTGTGAGTGTTGTTGTTGTTGTTGTCAATGTTGTTGCTTTTTAGTTATAGGCTACCCTCATTAAATAGACTACGAACAAAGATGTTCTCGTCGATGTCATCCAGGTTTTGTTTTTAATGATAGTTTATCTAGCACTGCATCATTCAACATCTCTTTCTCTTTTCAGACTAAGCGTATTATATGTGGAGACATGACTGCTCTTTCTAGCAGGTCAAGCTGTATAGACACTTCCATATTGACTCAGAAATCCGTCTTTGCAAAACCGATTTATCAGTCATCTTCCCTCCTATGCCTCTTCAAATTTGAATTGACTTACATTGATTTGCCGCCATTTTGGTGATATGTGTGCGACTGTGAACAAAGCACTCCATTTTATGTGTCTCTTCGGTAAATATGGCTGTCGGAAATGGGCACCAGAATTCACTGAGAAATGACATTCTAACCATGAAGAGATTAATCTCTTATCCGCTTAACGCTTTAGAAACTAGTTGAAATTAAATCTCTCTCCCTTTTACATCATGTATTGAATCATTGTAGTTTTGAAAGTGATTATATATATATATATATATATATATATATATATATATATATATATATATATATATATACGCACATATATATCTATATATCATCTTAATATATGTGTATATATATATATAAATTCTTAATACATACACATGCACACACTCATATATATATATATATATATATATATATATATATGACGGGCTTCTTTCAGTTTCCGTCTACCAAATCCAGTCACAAGGCTCTTTTCGACACGATGCTATTAAATGACACTTGCCCAAGATGCTACGCAGTTAGACTGAACCCGGAACCATGTGGTTGGGAAGCAAGCTTTTTGCCTCACAACCACGCCGGCGCCTACACACACACACACACACACACACACACACACACACACACACACACACACACACACACACACACACACACACACACACACATATATTTACATATATTTGTGTGTGTGGTCATTTATTTATCTATATGTATATAAGCAGTATATAGTCCTCGTTACCATGATAAAGATATAAACCATTTTTCTGATGTGTCGGGAGTTCGTACCGCATTCCCACCGCCACCATATTGTGTCCTCCTAATTCGAAGCAGTAGATTTCTCCCAGACGCTACATTTTATCTGCCAGCAGAAGTGCTCAAAAGATAAAGAACTGTTGTTCTCTCGCCTCTCGGTTATGAAGCATTATCGCATCGGAGCAAACAAGGAAAATGGAAGTGAAGAAAGAAAGAAAGAAAGAACGAATGACAGTAAGAATTAAAGAATGAAAAGAAGAAAACGTTGAAGAAACTAATGGTGGAAATGATGGGACAGTCGAAATAACTTGAAAGTGTCGAGTGGTTTCCTTTAATGGTTTTTTTTTCTCTCTTTGTCTCTCTATATAGTGGTGAGATCGAATCGTCACACAAGAGAATGGGTGACCTAAATGGTTGTTAAATGTTTGGTAAAGCAATAACGATGTTTTGGAGGAGAGAGAAGACTGCTTTAAAACATCAATAACGAATCGGCTATATTATCTTGGATGACATGGGTTTTTCCACAAGTGTTCCCAATATGAAAGCTCAATTGACTATTTTAGATAATCGCATGAAAAAGAAAAAAAAAAAAACAGAAAAAAAAAATAGAAAGAAACAAGTGGAAAGAAAAGAAAAATAAAGTAAAAAATAAAAACACATACATACATTTATAAATACATACATAAACAAATACACGTACATATATACATACAGACATACAAACACATATACATATATAATATAATATTATATATA
>NC_142933.1:90370707-90385707 GCF_046866305.1 Octopus bimaculoides
CAAGAGAAGGATTTAATGAAAAGGTGTTTTGAGAAGAGACGGAGAGTGAAAGAGCGATAGGGAGGGAATGAGAGAGGGAACGGGAAAGCGAGGGAACGATAGCGAGAGAAAGGGAGAGAGAGAGAGTAAGAGATAGCTAGATAGATAGAGTGAGTGAGAGAGAGGTGGGAATAATAAATATACATTCACACACAGAAAGAGGGAGGGAGAAAGAGAGTGGATGTACCAAGAAGAGAAATATTGAAAATAGATATAGAGGAAAAGAGACAATTATAGTGACATAGCTTGGGAGACAGATCAGGAAAAGGGTGAATTTGTTAAGATTTTATCTGAGTCATTATGATCAAACGAAAACTTATCTTTTTTCCTTCGTCTGCTGATTCAAAATAAAATATTGTTGAATGCAGACGACAGTTTTATGACACTCTTCCTCCGCAATGGCGACAAGCTGCGCCATTGGGTCTACAAGATCAGGTTGCATACCTCAACATTTACAACGATATCTGGTTTTGAGACAAATAATTCAAGTGTCAAAGAATGGTGACAAGCCAAGAGAAGGAATCTTGTTTCTCACTTGTTGGGAGCCATCACATGAATCAAAAAGACAGCCGTGAAGTCTACTCTTATTTACTTGACTGAGAGATCTTTTTTTTTTTCATTTACGCGCGATGATTTCGATGGGATGCGGGTATGAGGACTGAATACCATAAGCAGAGCCACAAGTTTGAGCTGTCGAACATTTTTCTAGGGCACAATTCATTTATTATTGTAATCGTGAGGTTAGTTGAATGGTCGAATTAGTAGAACGGCCGATACAAATACCGTGTGGTATTAAGTTGCATTCCTGTAAGTCCAAATCCGTTTTAATTCCGATAAATGAGGTAGAAAGTTGAGTAGGTATGAAATATACTCCGAACAGGAATTCCTAACTCAAATTTTAGCATAAGACAGGCATTTTTGTGGGGCGGGGCAAGTTGATTACATCCGAAGGGATGAAAGGCATTTTTCAAAAACTTCTACTTCTTTTTGCATCCTACTGCGCAGCACCTGTGTGCTTGTGTGTGTGTGTGCTTGTGTGTGTGTGTGTGTGTGTGTGTGTGTGTGTGTGTGTGTGTGTGTGTGTGTGTGTGTGTATCAGGTCGATACTGAGATACTGTGATATATACATGTATGTATGTATATACACATTACCTACATATATATACATATGCTTGTGTGTATGTGTGTTTGTGTGTTTGTGTGAGTGTGTGTGTGCGTGTCATGACTTACGTTTCGCGTCTACGTGCTCGTTCAGACGCACCATGGAATAGCATGTGAACGTGAAACTTAAGTCATGGCATACAGCTTCATCCGGAAAATATATAATAATCACATTCTACAAACGTATTGTGTACGTTTTCTCTTATCCTCTATAAAGAAAGTGTGTGTATGTATGCATGTATGTATGTATGTATGTATGAATCAATGTATGTTGTGTGTATTCAGATACGTAAATTCATATTAAATTGCTTGAATGACAGAGCCTACAAAATACAAACAAATGTAAGATGTGCGTCGTGTGTTATTGTATGCGCATCTGCACACACATTAATAAACACACACACACACACACACACACACACACGCACACGCACACACACGCACACGCACACACAAGCAGTACGCACACACACAAACACGAACACATTCACATACACACCTACATACACATGTATTCGTATATAATACATACATACACACAAATACATATACATTCGTTCATAAAGCACGTGTTTCAACACAAACATGCTTTGTGTACGTTTAACCAATAAATATAAGTTATAATAGTTCTAATCACCCCGAGAAATATCATTTCAGTCATTTGTAAAAGAAACAGAATTGTTTGTGATGCTGGTTTTTCCAACATGCCTGCTGGCCATCTTATTTAAGCAAATAATTGTTTGAAATTTCTATAGATGTAAGATTTTCTTTTAATTTCTCGCAAATTTTATTTTAATCATTGCTTCGATTCGTTTCTATATTCCATTTCTTTCCTATTCATTTTTTTTCCCGGTTTTTGTCATCTTTTAGTTGTACTTTGTGTATGTATGCAAGTGTTTGTTTGTGTGTGTGTGTGTGTGTGTGTGTTATTTCTTTACTGCCCACAAGGAGCTACACACAGAGGGGACAAACAAAGACAGACAAACGGATTAAGTCGATTATATCGACCCCAGTGCGTAACTGGTACTTATTTAATCGACCCCGAAAGGATGAAAGGCAAAGTCGACCTCGGCGGAATTTACGACATACCGCTAAGCATTGTGTGTGTGTGTGTGTGTGTGTGTGTGTGTGTGTGTGTGTGTGTGTGTGTGTGTGTGTGTGTGTGTGTGTGTGTGTGTTGAATTTCTTTACTTTCGTACTTGTATGTTATTTCGTACACCGGAACAATTCCGCACAAAATAAGCGAACATTGATAAAAAGAGAAACATTCGTGTGTTTATATATATATCACGGTGGTGCACCAGCATGACCGCAGCCACTTGGCTGAAACACATAAATAAATAAATAAATATATATATATATATATATATATATATATATATATATATATATATATATATATATATATGTATATATATATTTCACGAGCAGGCTGTTCCGTTGATGGAATCAACTGGAACCCTCGTCATCGTGACCGACGGAGTGCCAGTTATACACACACACCCATGTATATATATATAAATTGATATATACATACAAATACATATATGTCGGTGTATATGTGCATTCACATACTCACAGATAGATAGATAGATAGATAGATAGACTGCGAGGTTACCAGGATGGAAGGATAAAAACTTGAAATAGAAAAAGTTGTGTAGAATGATTAAGAGTGAGAGATGTTGATCGAAAGGGGTAGTGGGTGAGAGAGAAAGAGTGAGAGAGGGAGGGAGGGAGAGAGAGAGAGAGAGAGAGAGAGAGAGAGAGAGAGAGAGAGAGAGAGAGAGAGAAAGAGAGTGGAGAAAATGAGAGAAAATAAAAGAGGAATAAAAGGTAGAGGAAGGAAATATGAGAATGAATATATATATATATATATATATATATATATATATATATATATATATATATATATATATATATATATATATATATATATATATATATATAGAGAGAGAGAGAGAGAGAGAGAGAGAGAGAGAGAGAGAGAGAGAACAAAAACGGAATAGGGGGCATTAAAACGTTCGGACAGATAGACAACACAAAATAGGGCAAGTGAAACATCAAATAGGACAGGCAAAAATAGACGGGTCATTCTTGACTTTCTTTCTTCAGTCAAGTACCAGAAGTCACGACCATTTCGGACAGTTACACTTGAGATGGTTCGATCTGGTTGTTCCCAAAAAAGTCTAAGCTAAGAGCATTAGACCCCTTTGTAAGAAAGCTAGCGAATGTGTGCGGCAACAAAGACAAAAAGAAAAAAAAAGAACAAGAACATGATACACAATTACAAATATAACAAGAAATAACAACAGGCGTCTTTCGACTGAGAACGATTCAAATTGAGCTGGCGTGTATGAAGTGAAAGCCTAAAGGCAGGAACATGGGAGATGGACAGAAGACGTGTTGACGATTGGCAGTCAAGTCAAGAAAGAAAGATCATGGCTGGCCGGACACCGGTCACATGGAAGGAGGAGAGATGGGTAGGGGACAGCGAGATTGGAGGATTAGAAAAAAATCAGACAAAGGGAAAGGTGCAGTGGAGATAAACGAGTGGGAAGTAGTGGGAGTTAAAGAAAGAGAGGGCTAAGAAATGTGAGAGAGGGGGAGCAAGAGAAAGGAAGAAAAATAATATATATATATCGATGTTAAACTATCGTATGTCCAAATTTGACCAAATGCGTTTTTTTTTTATAAATATTTAATTTCGCTTAAGTCAGCGAGCTGCCAGAAACGTTAGCACACCGGGCGAAATGTTTAGCGGTATTTCGTCTGTCTTTACGTTCTGAGTTCAAATTCCGCCGAGGTCGACTTTGCCGTTCATCCTTTCAGGGTCAATAAATTAAGTACCAGATGCGTACGGAGGTCGATCTAATCGACTGGCTCCTTCCCCCAAAATTTCGGACCTTGTGCCTAGAGTAGAAAAGAATATTTAATTTTGCTTGCAATAGCCGTTTTTTTGGGTCAAACTATCGTATCTCCAGCTGCTTCAGATGCCAAGATATGAAAATTGTCAAAGTCACTAAATGAGGTCGATATCATCGACTTTTCCTCTCCACATCAAATGTTCTCATCTTATTCATATATTAGAAACCCCTTCCTCCTGCTCTTCCTCCACCTCCTCCTCCTCCTCCTCCTCCTCCTCCTCCTCCTCCTCCTCCTCCTCCTCCTCCTACTACTACTACTACTACTACTGCTTCATTTTCTGCTGTGTTACTGCTGCTACTCGCGCTGCTGCCTGTCATATTTATGCGATAGATACCGTAACCTGTGTCACTCATTAATGAGAAGTTCACTTCGCAATGACGTGAATCCGATTTACATAAGACTTCGTGGCACCTTAGGCCGGTCTCTTCTACCAAAATATTGGAATAAACCCAAAACATTGCGAGTGAAATGAGATAGAAGAAAAACGGTAAAAATTCTGTCGGATGGAATGTTTCTGGTCTGGAGTGGTGGACTCACTCCGTTGCCAGATTTAATACCACCACCACCATAAGCTACACATAGCCCTTGTGTATCAGAGAACAAAAGATGAAGACAAGTGTATTAGTTTAACGCTTGGGATGCATGGAAAAGTCTTTGACGTTTCGTGCCTACGCTCTTCGACAGAACGGATTGAGAGGGGGGAAAATGGATGGAGTGGCTGTGTGGTAAGTAGCTTGCTTACCAACCACATTGTTCCGAGTTCAGTCCCACTGCGTGGCACCTTGGGCAAGTGTCATCTACTATAGCCTCGGGCCGACCAAAATCTTTGGATTTGGTAGACGGAAACTGAAAGAAGCCCGTCGTATATATATATATATATATATATATATATATATATATATATATATATATATATATATATCTGTGTGTGTGTGTGTGTGTGTGTGTGTGTCTGTGTTTGTTCCCCCAACATCGCTAGACAACCGATGCTGGTGTATTTGCGTCCCCGTAACTTAGCTGTTCGGCAAAAGAAACCGTTATTATATGAGCTACACTTAAAAAAAAAAAGCTTGAAGTACTGGGGTTGATTTCTTCGACCAAAACCCTTCAAAGCGGTGCCCCAGCATGGTCACAGTCTAATATCTGAAACACGTAAAACAATAAGAAAACTGTGAATATAGAAATAGCGAAACAAAAAAATTACAATTACAAGAAATAAAAATACTACCACATTGTTGTTGTTGTTGTTGGCACTCCGTCGCTTACGACGTCGAGGGTTCCAGTTGATTCGATCAACGGAACAGCCTGCTCGTGAAATGGATCTTTGTGATTTGACGGGCAACACTTATTTTCTTAACGAAACACTTTCAAACTTGGGACACTGGTAGAATGTGTCATATAAAACAACTTTTTCTCTTAGCCTTCTTAACAAAAAATTATACATCGCAAGTTATTTCATGTTAAAGTTGTCGTATTTCTGTAATTTCAACCAATCACTGACGTCTATTCAGCTGAATACAGTTACTGCTGTTCGGTGTCAAGTGTGTTATTCCCTGTTTAATTATATCATTATTCCCTAGTAAGGGTTTAGGGTTTTAGGGTTAGGGTTCGGGTTTTAGGGTTAGGGTTGGGGTTAGGGTTAGGGTTATGGTTATGAGTTATAGGGTTAGAGTTAAGGTTATGGCAAAAATAATCATAACCCTAACCGTAATCCTAAAACTAACCCTAACTCTAAAACCAGAACCCTAACCCTAAAACCCTAAAGCTAAAACCAGTACAAACGCACGAACGATGTCATAAATAACAGTGACAAACGAAAAATATACCGCTGATAGTTGTTGTTGACAACGGATAGTTTTTGTTGACAAACAACGGGACTAATTTTATTCAAGGGAAAAAATACCGTAACACCGTTGTTTATATTCCACGGCGTAATTGTTTTCACCTCAATAGACGTCAGTGATTGGTTGAAATTATCGAAATACGACAATTTTTCGAATACAAAACTTTTAATCTGTTCTATAACACAGAATATACAAGTATTCGAAGTTTGAAAGTGTTTCGGTACCAAAAACACTACATAAAAAATGTTGCCCGTCAAATCACAAGGATCCCGTGAAATTAACGTGCAAGTGGCTGAGCACTCCACAGACACGTGTACCCTTAATGTAGTTCTCGAGGGTATTCAGCGTGACACAATGTGACAAGGCTGACCCTTTGAATTACAGGCACAACAGAAACAGGAAGTAAGAGTGAGAGGAAGTTGGGATCTATTTCAAAACGGGGGCACCAGTTTTCATTTATGTTTTATGTAGTGTTTTTGGTACCGAAAGACTTTCAAACTTCGTATACTTATCTATTTTGCGTTATAGAACAGAAAAAAATTTTTGTATTCGAATTTATTTCATGTAAAAAATTGTCTTATTTCGATAATTTCTACTAATCACTGACGTCTATTCAGTTGAAAACAGTTAGCGCTGTAACGGTGTATATCGTATTAATCCCCTAACCCTAACCCTAACCCTAACCCTAACCCTAACCCTAAAACTAACCCTAACTCTAGAATCCGAACTCTAGAATTGTTACACACATAGATACGTACAGCGTAATTTATTATATAAACAATATATGCGTATAAATTACGATTAAACCGGATGAAATATGTCACAGGGAATAACATTTTTATGACCGGACAGCAGTAACTCTATTGAGCTGAATAGACGTCAGTGATTGGTTGAAATTACAGAAATAGGATCTTTTTTAAAACGGGGGCCACATTTTTCATTAACGAAACACTTTGAAACTTGGAACACTGGTAGAATGTGTCATATAAAACATCTTTTTCTCTTAGTCTTCTTTAAAAAAAAAGAAATCCATAAATTATTCCATGTTAAAGTTGTCGTATTTCTGTAATTTCAACCAATCACTGACGTCCATTCAGCCGATATACATTAAGTGCCAACTACATAAACAAACGATTCTGAAACAATTAATCCTAACCCTAACCCTAACTCTAACCCTAACCCTAACCCTAGAGTTAGGGTTAGGGTTAGGGTTAGGGTTAGGGTTAGGGTTAGGGTTAGGGTTAGGGTTAAAGCAAATTTAAAATGAAAAAAGCAAATAAAACGAAGAATCGTTTGTTTATGTAGTCGGCACTTAATGTATATCGACTGAATGGACGTCAGTGATTGGTTGAAATTATCGAAATAAGACAATTTTTTACATGAAATAAATTCGAATACAAAAATATTTTTCTGTTCTATAACACAAAATAGATAAGTATACGAAGTTTGAAAGTCTTTCCGTACCAAAAACACTACGTAAAACATTAATGAAAAATGTGGCCCCCGTTTTAAAAAAGATCCCAGAAATACGACAACTTTAACATGGAATAACTTGCGATGTAGGTTTTTTGTTAAGAAGACTAAGAGTAAAAGATGTTTTATATGACACATTCTACCAGTGTCCCAAGTTTCAAAGTGTTTCGTTAGTGTTTCGTTAAGAAAATACTGGTGCCCCCGTTTTGAAATAGATCCGGAAGTTGTGGTGAAAGAGTACAGCAGGGTTCATCAGCATCCCCTGCCGGAGCCTCGTGGAGCTTTAGGTGTTTTCGCTCAATAAACACCCACAACGTCCGGTCTGGGAATCGAAACTGCGATCCTATGACCGCGAGTCCGCTGCCCTAACCACTGGGCCATTGCGCCTCCACACTACCACATTAACTATGTAGAAAATGATGCCGCATCCGCAGGTGCCCCATGATAAACAGCTTAAGTTTTACCGTCACCCTTAATACTTGCAGCCCTTACAATCATCGACACCGTCCCCTTCATCAACGTCATGGCAGCATCATCACTATCGTAAGTACCACCACCACCACCACCACCACAATCATGATCGCTACTACTATCACCACCATTACCACAAGCACTACAACCAACACAACCACCACCACAACACCCCGCCAACAACTCCTACAACCGATACCACTACCACCTGCACCATCACCACCACCACTACCACAACCACCACCAACGTTACCAGCCCCACCGCTATTAAACTACCATCTCCATCATCACTGTGGTCTTGATCACAGCACGGCCGCCATCACGCACCACTAAGGCCACACCAGGCACGCCATCATCATTATTACTACAAAGACAACCACCACCACCTCTACCACCACCACCACCACCACCGCCACTATCACCACAACTATGCCCACTGTCTCCACATCCATCACCATCACCATAACTACAAACATCACTACGACGGCCATCACCACCACCACCACCACTGCAACCACCACCGCGACTGTAACCTTGACTATTACCACCACCATCATCATCATAATAACTACCGACAATACAACCATCACACCACTATTATTACTACCACCACCACCACCACCACCACCACCACCACCACTACCACCACCACTACCACCACCACCACCACTTCCTCTTCTACTACTTCTTCCACCACCACCACCATCCATGGCCCCGTCACCATTCATCATGACCATTCTTACTATGAATTCTTTGACCACCCCCACCAACACCACCACCATCGTTCCAAAGACAAGCAACACCAGCACCACCACCACCACTATCACCATTATCACCAGCACCACCATCATAATCACTCTCACTATCCTCCCCCATTGTCACCTCGACCACTATCACCACCACCACCATCACCATCACCACCATCACCACCACCACCACCACCACCACCACTATCATTATCATCATCACGATGACCACTTTTACCACAACCACTACTGCCGACGACGACGACGACGACGACGACCACCACCACCACCAGCACCACCACCTATTCTCCTCCACCCCTCCATCTACATCGCACCCGTCTGGGTAAATTCTTTGTATTTATCCCAACTTCGTTATGTCTGCCGGTCTGGCACAAGATCAAAGGAAAAGAGCGCGCGCGCGTAAATTGTGTGTGTGTGTGTGTGTGTGTGTGTGTGTGTGTGTGTGTGTGTGTGTGTGGATAAGTATAAGTACGTGTCGGTGGTGTTCGTATGTAAGTATATATATCTATATATACATATATATATATGTGCATATTTGTATATGCTTGTGTCTGTGTGTACGCGTACGTGTGTGTATGTATTGCATATGTGTGTGTGTGTGTGGGGGGGGGGGTGTATTGGCGTAAATAGGAAAGGGAATCAGCTTATAGAGTGTCAAAAGGTCAGAAAATGATCACTTTTCGTTCTTTGACTTCACTGATTTCTCTTCTGAAGTCAAAATAGTCTCCGTTCAGTTGTATCTCTCTCTGCTTTCTACCTCAATGTAATACGTACATACATATTATGCTATGTATATATATATATATCGATATATATATATGTGTGTGTGTGTGTGTGAGTGAGGAGATTGTATAAGTGTATATACATGCGTGTGCATGTGTGTTATATATATATTATAACGCCTGTAAGCGTATGTTGATGTATGTGAGAGTGGTATAGAGTATATATAAAGAGAATAATGGGTGAGGTCTGAGCGGGAGTGTGCAAATATGCCTGTGAGTGTGTGTCTATGTGTTGTTGTTATAGTGCTAAGACGTGGGTGCGTATTATATATATATATGCATATTTATATATATCGATATATATATATCGATATATATATATCGATATATATATATATATATATATATATATATATATCAATATCTATCTATATCTATATCTATCTATCTATCTATCTATCTATCTATCTATCTATCTATCTATCTATCTATATATATGTAATAGAGAGAGGGAGAGAATGAGATTTCATATAAAGTTAGTATGTAATCATATATAATTACATACATCATTTTTCTCTCCCTCTGTCTTGGCATCCGTCTCTCTTTCTTTCTCTCACTCTCTTTGTATACATATACACAGACACACATATTTACACATACATACATACATACATACATACATGTATGTATATATATATATATATATATATATATTTTTATATATATATATATATATACATATATGTATTAATGCATTCATGCATATATACACATGTATTTATGTATACTTACACAGAAATACAACCAAACATCCACTCACATAAATACGCCCACACTCCCATACTTAAGCATGAAATCACACACACGCACACGCACACGCACACGCACACGCACACACACACACACAATCATATGCCTATACAAAAATCAATATTAGCACCTGAGAGGCCCTTTTAAATTGCTGTATCACAGTTGAACCGGCCTAGTAGAAGTTCTGTAAATATACAGTTGCATCAGCATCGACGGAAATTTAATGCCTTCCATTTGATGTTTCGGTTTTGAATCACCAATGATTATGGCTCTTTTTATTACGGGGATGTCAAATTATTGTACACATAGCTGTTATAACTGTTTATTCCTACTGTCTGATTACTTTAGCAATGTTATATTGGTTTGTTGTTTTAGTTGGCTTTATTTTACAGAGGCTGTTCTGCCCCTTTGACCTCTCTCCTCCACAACGTAACATATCGCAGCACAACACAAACACAAACACAACACTATACCGTGCCTCACCGCTCCACACCGCTCCACACCGCTCCACGTCGCCTCCACGCTGCATTACACCATATAGTTTCACATTGCCTTCTCCAAACCAGTTCTCTTCTGTTTGCCTTTTGTTCGGAAAAGTCTCCAATTTGAGTTCTTCTCCATTTCTCTACGTATAAACGCTGTTCGTTATCCTCTTATACAGGACCAAGCTTCAACCCCACAGCTTTCTCTAATTCATTCTGTCGTAGCCGCTTTCAACCTTAAGGCATGGACACAACGGGTGGTGGGCCCAGGGGCGGAATTTGTTTCCCTACGAGAGTTCCGTACCCCAGTTATGAACTCATTTGCATACAGCCAATCAAAGCTCAACTATCAAACTAATCTATGAGCACATAATAAGTGACGGGCGATAAGATAAGATCACTTGGGTTAAGGAATGACCATGCTTCTTTTCTCTTTTAATAATGCTTGTTCTTGTTCTTGTTTGAACTACGGCTGCCTCTGCATAGTTATTTGTGTTGTTTACTTTGTAAAACAGTAAGGGGAGAGGGTTGCTAGCACATCACCCTCTACCCACATTTTCCCATCCACATCTCTACCGTATTGGGCCCCTAACAAAATCCGATAATAGGTATAGCTGCAAATCTATCTAATTACTTGTCTCCTAAAATCAGGCAAAACTTGGCGATCGGTCGACTTACAACACAGTTCTTCGTCTTGAGTTTACTTGGTAGAGTATTTGTGAACTCGACAACAAGATCAAGGTGAACTCTGATTGGCTGTATGCAAATGAGTTTATTACTGGGGTCCGGAACTCTCGTGGGGAAAAAACTTTCACGGCCCGCTTATTTCAGAGAAGACTTGAGTTCTACTAGAAACTGAACCCGACTCGCTTGCCTGGAATATCCTCCTTGCTTTTCAGTGATCTCCGTTTTGCATTGTTACAAAAAAAAATTTTAAGCGATTTCTACCTTTTTTTCTCTCTCTCTAACTTGCTGAATATATTCTGAGTATTATGATTGCCACTCAAATACTAAATATTCTTCCACGTACTTCTCTGTTTGGCTATCAAGGCTATATGGCACTCAAAAGGATTTTATAATAATATTTGCATAAGCCCTACTGCAGCTTATTTATTTGTTGTAGTTGAGAGTCTTATAAATTAAACATACATGATATTGTAAAAAAAAAAATCTGGCACTCGGTCGGTTATGACAAGTAGTTGATCCGGTCAACAGAACATGTTGGTCAAAATCACCTGCAAGTGGTTGAGCACTCCATAGACACGCTTGCCCTTAATGTGTTCTCAGGAGAGATTCAGCACGACACGGGATGTGTACCTTTTGAATTACAGGTACTACTCATTTTTGACAGTTGAGTGAACTGGAGCAATGTGAAATAAAGTGTCTTGCTCAAGAACACAACACACAGCCCGGTTCGGGAATCGAACTCACGATTTTACAATCGTGGGCCAAGTACCTTAACCACTAAGCTACTCACCTTCACAGATTGTAACCCCCCCCCCCCCCCAAGACCAGATTCACTCTTCAGTGATAGAAAATACTTGAGCTCTGATCAGTTCTTCGTCTATTAAAATGCTTTTGAAAGGATCACTTAAGATTTCATATCTAAAACCGTGCTACTGCAGTTATGTGCTTAAACATCCTAGACTGCATTAAAAAAAAATGGCCATCCAGCTGATTGTCAAATGCTAATTAGACTCAGAGACAATGCCAAGGCAGTTAACGTAGCTAGGAGTGGGAGTGGGAGTGGGGCGATGTGGACGATCCGCTTTTATGAGGCCAGCACTTTTGAATGCACATTAGCTTATAGGAGCCCCAGAGATGGTGGTGGAAAACTTGAGGGCTGCCCCGAGCGGAACATACCCTAGCTGTACCACTGTGCGAAGGTCAAGGGTACAGTCATTTATCCCCGATTAAAACATTACAAATAAAACCCAGCCCACTTCATTATCTCACACAAACACCATTGTTGTTCTCATTGTCTCTTCTATCTCTAATACAACGACTTCTGGTCCTCTTAAGTAACAAGCTGCGTAATCAAGTGCACTCCATGTACTCGCTTCCTCTCCTCTTATCAGTAAATACTCTATCTTATACCTCTTTACTTTTCTAGAGAGCTTTTTCCCAGAACTATAATTGTCAACATATAAAAGTGTAAACTAGGCATAGACTAGATCAGCCTAAACTGATCCCTCTCGCACAGACTTACGCGAGAAGACTCAAAAGCGCCGTCCTCACAAAAGCGTCGCGTCGCTCGGCACGGATCGAATCCTACAGCTACGTTATTGGTCGTATATACTCCCGGAACAATGAGATAATCAAGACTGGCCACAGGTCGACTCAATCAAACGTTGACCAATGGTTGAAGAAGACCAACTTCAATTCCTTCTTCAACGTCGACACACCAAGCGGTGTTCATTGGAATTTGTGTGGAAAAATATGGATTTGAAAACTCTGCAAGGTGAATATAGCAATAAGGATAGAAAATGTTAGAGGAAAACAACAATGCTAAAAATCTATGGCTCTTTAACATCTAAACAGACCTGGTCATCGATCAGGAAAAACCTGATATTACGGTTGTCGATATAGAAATGAAAGTATATTTATTTGATCAACATTGCTATGTATATGGAGACTATTATATTATCCAGAAGAAGTTTGAGAAAATAGATTAGTATTCAGAACTTCGGTCGAATTCTCAAGAAGGTAAGAAAGGAAAGATGACGGATGCAAATACCAATAATAATAATCGTCAGACCTCTAGGCTTAATAATACTCCAAATATTTTGCATTCAAACTCTTAAATAATTACAAATATATGTTTTTAAAAAATCGAACCTCAACACCTTACAAATATCTAAATTGTATGCGTTGCATACATTTTAATAAATGACCTTTCTTCCTGTAATCTTTAGACAACTATTGGAAAGAAATCATTATTTACAATTTCCAGTAGTCAACGCCTACACAATATGTATATTATGTTTCTTGATATATATATATATATATGATAATAAATCGTATGGTATACACCTGATAGCTTACTGGTAAAGCACGTTCACTTTCACAGTGTTCGTTGGGTATTTGAATAATGAGAGAGACGGAAGATGGAAGATACGATAATGTTTATTAATCACTACAATTGTTCCGACCCGTCTAGCATCGATCCCTCACGGGTGGTTTAAGAGTATCCAACGATGTAAATGTGTCTCTTCAGGTGATTACAAGATGTACCCCGTTAAAATAAAAACTGTTCTGCAAGATATCTTCTTGCTTTGTGTATAGAACAGCAACAAATTAAAGGATACAGCTTCATTATTATATAAGACCAATAATAAATTTCATCTGTAACGAATACAAAATACAGTAAAAAAAGTATTAAATATAACCGTTAACAAATATGGCTGTATAAATGCCCTCGCTTAGGTTGCTTGGCGCACATACACTCACACAACGAATGAAATAGCTATTTATTGTTTATAAGAATGGCGAGACTAGAGTTAAATTTAATTCATCCACACCCTAAGGGAAGTTATGATTATTAATTTGGTTAACGGTTACTCAAATTCATTCCCACTGCATTGTGCGAAAGTGCATTTATAAGCATGTAAGCATCTTGAGAGTCTTTCAGAAAATCTGTTAATGATCTTCTCATTGGTCCACAAAACCATATAATATTCTGTGTGTGTATATATATATATATATATATATATATATATATATATATATATATATATATATATATATATGAAAAAAAAAGTCAAGGTAAAAAATGCTAAAATAATTTTATAGAAAACATTTCAGTACCGGTTTCAGTCATTGAAACTTTTTTCAACTGTAAGTATGGAAAACAATTAAATTTTGGAAAAATTGAAAGAAAAGTTTTTTAAAAGAATATTTGCATAGTGTTCAAATACAAGGGGCATTTTCCTTGTTTCTGCCTGTCTCTGTCTTTCTTGTTTACTCTTGTGGGTTCGAGGTCGTTGTGAATTCTTGGTAGGGAAGAAGAAGAAGAAGAAGAAGAAGAAGAAGAAGAAGAAGAAGAAGAAGAAGAAGAATGTGGGACTGCCATGATAGTAGTATGTTAAATGGTCAAGTACCCTGAAAGTGACCCGTTGTGGATGGTAGTACTCTCTCTCTATATATATATCTGTGTGGAGGCGCAATGGCCCAATGGTTAGGGCAGCGGACTCGTGGTCATAAGATCGCGGTTTCGATTCCCAGACCGGGCTTTGTGAATGGTTATTGAGCGAAAACACCTAAAGCTCCAAGAGGCTCCGGCAGGGGATGGTGACGAACCCTGCTG
>NC_142933.1:90390707-90430707 GCF_046866305.1 Octopus bimaculoides
CACACACACACGCACACACACACACACACATACACACACACACACACATCTATCTATCTGCCTGTCTGTCTATCTGCATATGTATGTATATATGTATATATGTATGTATATATATATATATATATGTGTGTGTGTGTGTGTGTGTGTATATATATATATATATATATATATATATATACACGTGTGTGCGTGCATGCATATGAATAACAAGTGCATGTGTATTTATATATATATGTGTGTATGTGCATATGGATAATATATATACACACATTCATACGCTTACATTCATACGCGCGTGTGTGTGTGTATGTCTTATCTTTGAGTCCGTATCATATTTATTTCATTATCTTTCATTTTTATCTTATTTTCTCATAATTTCTGCTACTTTTACGTTAGGGTTATATATTTTTTTATTATTATTTTCATTTGTTCATTTGTGTCATTTTTTTTTTTACCTTCTGAACTTTATTCATTATTTTGTTTACAAATTATTATTTTGTTATTTTGTTATTTATATATTATTTTACATATATTATTTTCTTCACCTCTTGACTTCTGGTGTATCTCTTCATTTCGTTCGTTCGCAGAGAAAGCAATCTGATAAGATGACATAATATTTGTTTTTTTTGTATCTTTGTATTTTTGTATTTTGTTTCTTTATATTTTCATGGATTTAGTTTTCTCTGTAATTTATTTATTTATTTATTATTACCATTATTGTTGTTGTTGTTGTTGTTGTTATTTTGCTGTTGGCTCTTCACCGCCTGATTTATTTTATTTCTTTTTTGTTTTCTGTTTTTGCTTATCAGACACAGAACGTGAGGGAGGAAGCGTGGAAGCGAGGAAGCGATGTGGGAAAGGAGATAGGGAATTAGCCGTTCAGACAGGTAGGTAGTTAATTGTAACAGACAGGTAGATTATATACCATTTCGCAAATACACACATGCAACATATGAGTGTATACAATCAGGCGATCGTGCTTATACACTTCTAATCTCTCTCTCTCAGTCATAAGAGAAAGTGGGTGAGCGAGTGAGTGAGAGAGAGGGGGAGAAAGAGAGAAAGAGATTATTGCAGATAGATATGCAGAAAATGTCACACACACACACACACACGTTGTTTTTAATCTGAGTTTCTGATTTGCGAAAATACATATTTTCTGGAATTCTGGAATATTCCACAACAAAATCACTTTTGTTATAAAACATTTCTTATAATTTTCTTAAAATTTACGCGTAACTCAATGCATTCTGCCCTTAGTGCCCGGGTGGATAAATACATCTCTCGTTTAAACCAACGGTCATATTACTCCGGGGAGAGATGGCAACTGTAGCCTCCCGCGTTCGTCAACACCGGGTTTGCTTCAGTTCAACATGGCCTGCCTTTTTACTTGTTAGGCCGACGGTATTGCAGGGACAGTAACTGAACACCCTTCTGCTATACCTGGTCTGTTTCCAGCAGCAAGAGCCTTGTCCCAAGTGTACTAATCATCTCTCCACTTATGAATACACCACGAAAGAAAGACAAATAAGTATGTTCGCAGCATCTATGGAACCGCTGGCGATACCAGGTATTGGTTTAGTATAACCGTATATATTTGCTTCTTGGTTCCTTCTTCTGGTTTTCTCCCTTCCACATGTTATTCTGTTATCAGCAAGTGAACGTTAATCCAGGCATTTTAGGCTGTTGTTATCCTTTTGTCTTTTTTCCTCTGCTTATTTTTATCCAAAACTTTGGACGGAAATTTTCTATTGGAACCTAAGTTACCCTTATTTTACATAACATTTACGTGAGAATATTTCCTGCTTTACGAGTATGTGTTCCCGAATAAGTTATTTTTTAGTTATGTTTTATAGATTATCAAGGGTTCAGTCGAACAAATCGGCCCCTGTACTTATTTTTTAAGGTTTGGTACTTATTTTAGCGGACGCTTTTGCAGCACCGCTAGAGTACAGAAGTTACGGGGTCGTAAACAAATCAACAAGAGTTGTCAAATGGTCTGGAGAGACAAACACAACATAAACACAAAGAACATGTGTGTGTGTATGTGTGTGTGTGTGTGTGTGTGTGTGTGTGTGTGTGTGTGTGTGTGTGTGTGTGTGTGTGTGTGTGTGAGTGTGTGTGAGATAGGCTTCCTCACATTTTCCGTCTACCAAAGTAAGGCTGAGAGCTGGCAGAAACGTTAGCACGCCGGGCGAAATGTTTAGCTGTATTTCGTCTGTCTTTACGTTCTGAGTTCAAATTCCACCGAGGTCGACTTTGCCTTTCATCCTTTCTGGGTCGATAAATTAACTACCAGTTACGTACTGGGGTTGACACCTTCCCTCCCTCAAAATTTCGGGCCTTGTGCCTAGAGTAGAAAAGAATTTATGCCTATCAAATTCACTCTCAAGGAATTGGAAGGCTAAAGGATATTGGAGAAGGCACTTGTACAAGATGCTGCGCGGTGGGACTGAACCAGAAACCATGTCATTGCAAAGCAAGCTTTTTATAACCTCACAGCAATGCCTGTGCCTTAATTATTTCTTTCTAGAAATCTACGTCTTTAGTGAAAATAGGCGTATATAGAGAGGCCATTGCTTACTAGTATAAATGCAACACGAGAAATAAGTAGAATTTGGTAGTGAAGATTTCAAATCCCAGCTGGAGCAAAGGGATAGAATTAAGACAGCATTCTTGACAGACGATCATGGAATAACTTTTAAGTACAGCAAATTTAAGCAAAAATTCTATTCTTCCGGGCGTAGCTATTTCGTTCCATTCTGTTCTTGTTCTACGCACGTAGACATAATCACATATACGCACGTATATATATATATATATATATATATATATATATATATATATATATATACGTACGTACGTACGTACGTACGTATGTATGTATGTATGTATGCATGCCATTATTCAGTTTTATTTCAAGATTTCTTGCCAATAGAGAAAGAGCCAGTTTCTAACCTAGATCCAAGGCTCCTTCATTGGAATTTCAACACAAGCAACAGAGTATGTATGTATGTATGTATGTATGTATGTAAGTATTTGTATCCATTTTCATATCTAAAGCTTTAAAGATGTCTATAGACCTTATGTCAATATGTGAATCTAATATTTATTTCTTTATTGCTCACAAGGGGCTAAACAGAGGGGACAAACAAGGACAGACAAAGGAATTAAGTCGATTACATCGACCCCAGTGCGTAACTGGTACTTAATTTATCGACCCCAAAAGGATGAAAGGCAAAGTCAACCTCAGCGGAATTTGAACTCAGAACGTAACGGCAGACGAAATACCGCTAAGCATTTCGCCCAGTGTGCTAACGTTTCTGCCAGCTCACCGCCCTAATCTTGAGGGCGGCGAACAGGCAGAATCGTTAGCACGCCAAGCAGAATGCTTAGCGGCATTTCGTCCATCTTTACGTTATGAGGTCGACTTTGCCTTTTATCGTTTCGTGGTCGGTAAAATAAGTGCCAGTTGAGCACCGGGGTCGATGCAATAAAATTACCTCTCCCCCGAAATTGCTGGCCATGTGCCAAAATTTGAAATCAATATGTGAATCCAATATTCAAGAAATCTCAAATACATAAACGTAATCGAAAGGCTTTTCTTGATATTTGTAAGCAACCCCACCTACCTGTTTATAACTGCAGTATCAACAACCGCAAAGACCTATATAGATACCTGTACTCTGCGTTGAGCAACCAAAAAACTTCAACAACCGATTCGTTCAGCTTCCGAATTGCAAAAGCCCTACGTATATGTTTATAGTTGCACTATATATAACCAGTAGAGGCGCAATGGCCCAGTGGTTAGGGCAGCGGACTCGCGGTCATAGGATCGCGGTTTCGATTCCCAGACCGGGCGTTGTGAGTGTTTATTGAGCGAAAACACCTAAAGCTCTACGAGGCTCCGGCAGGGGATGGTGGCGAACCCTGCTGTACTCTTTCACCACAACTTTCTCTCACTCGTTCTTCCTGTTTCTGTTGCACCTGTATTTCAAAGGACCAGCCTTGTCACACTGTGTCACGCTGAATATCCCCGAGATCGACGTTAAGGGTACACGTGTCTGTGGAGTGCTCAGCCACTTGCACGTTAATTTCACGAGCAGGCTGTTCCGTTGATCAACTGGAACCCTCAACATCGTTAGCGACGGAGTGCCAACAACAATATATATAATCACAAAGACCTCCACTCAGGGTTGAGCAACGAAAATTTTTAGCAACCGGTTGTTTGAATTGCCGAAAATTTAACCGCCGTTTCTGTATGATAAAAATTCCAAATTTGGCAATTAAATATCGACAGCTCTTTAAAAATGCTGGCGATATTGGATATTACTGTAACAAATTAATTATGAAATACTTTCATTATCAAATATAGTCGTGCTTTGAATATTTTTGTTGTTCAATATACATACCTTGTTTAAATATAAACGTATAAGCTGAAGTGTGGCTTGCTTATGTTCTTCAGTTCCTTCGCCTTGTGACGATAAATATATTCGAAATTAAATTTTAAAATATTCTATACGGAGAACAGTAAATCAATGGATATTGAAACAAAGTAATTTTATAGCATGAAAATAGAGAATATATTTTTAATTTAAGAATAGCAAAATCAATGATATAAATAAACACTTTAAGAACATATTGTACAAGTACAGCAATCAGAACATTTGCCAATGCCTCGAAGACCACCATGTTCTTCTGTGTCATTGCGTTGTCTCCTATCAACTACTTTCAAAGAAAGATCGAATAATTCTTCTCATGTATCAGTTATCAACTTTAATATTCTATTAGCATGAAATCAAAAAGGACTCAATACATTGCCTGGGTGTATAAGGTATGCATCGGCTGATAAAATTCCTACAGTTTTCGCAATATAATGGATCGACTTCATGTGAAAACAACCATGCAACTTTATACTTAAAGACAGAAAATATCCAATAATAATTCTATATACATACAAGTATATATGCACAATGTGTCTACTAAGACCTAATTGTTCTCAAATGTGTCTTAGTAGTCACATTATATGTGATCTTCTTCTAGCACATTAACAGTCCACCTAGTGGTCTCCTTTATATATACACACACAATAATCCTTTGAGATCTCAGATATTTTTTCTGAATCCCCTTGATTCTTTTAATGTGCTTGTTCCCTGGTATTAAATTGATATTAATTAATATCCAATTTGTTACCCTATTGTTTAACTTAATTAACCATATACATCCTTTTGGGATACGATATTCGGGTGCCTACGCATAAGTACCATATTCAACCTTGAATCTATATCTAAACCGTATATATATATATATATATATATATATATATATATAAATAGTAAATGAGTATATGCATATATACGTACAGGTATGTGCATACTGACATCCACCTGTATGTATAGGTGCATATCTGGGTACAGGACATTGCAAACAAAACGTAGACGAGAAAACACGCAAGCCACATAGAGAACATTCTACTTCATCAGCTACCCCCGTTTTAACACCGGCGTTTCGAAGAGCTGGGCAGGACGCATCGTTAAAACGGCTCTTCCCATGGACCGCAAATTAAATTTGTATACACAAATTAAATCTTGCCATGGAGGAATGTAGTGGCGGACAAAAAACAAGACAGGAAAACAAACAGAAAAGGTTTTACGGCCAGACGAGAAAAATTATGTGTATGAACGCTGTGATATATATGTATATATTGCGGAGAAATGGCTAAAATTTGGCATGTTTGTAATTATACCATATGTTACATATATATTATATCATACTTTGAGACTGTGTGAACTTAAGATCCCCGTTGACAGGTCGCTGGTATTTATAGTGTTAAACACTTTCTGTCTGCAAATTAAGGATTCCTTCATAGAGTAACTGCTGCATTTGTTGAGTATATAAACGGTTTGGCTGCTTGTTTCTCTGGAGATTGTCAGAATCATGTAGACGACTCTGATGAGAACCCAATAAGGTTCGAACGACTCTGATGAGAACCCAATAAGGTTCGAAAATCGATTAAGGCTCCTCATCATTTTTTTTCCAGTCTGTGGAGAAATGGCTAAGATTTTCCCTGTTTATAATTATACGATATGTTACATATGTAAATATACAGTATGTGTGTGTGTGTGTGTGTGTGTGTGTGTGTGTGTGTGTGTGTGTATGTGTGAGGATGTGTGTGTGTGTGTGTGTACATAAATATTCACATACATATGTTCATATATGTACGTATGTATATACATATAAATTTGCAGTTACATATATATATATATATATATATATATATATATATATATATATATATATATATATATATATATATATATATATATATATATATATATATATATATATATATATATATGTACCTCTTCATACACACACGCAGACATACACACAAATACTTACACAGTCACTCACACACTCACACACACAAATACATATGTATCCATGACGAACTGGAAACAAATCGTACATTTGTGGCGTTCGATTTTTAGAAAAGAAGTTTATGAACTTTATATATTTATGTATAGATATCTGTATGCATGTTATATATATGTATATATGTGTACATATTACATGTACATCTATATATATATACATCTACACATATGTATACATATACATGTATGCATATAGATCTATATCTATATATATCTATGCATATACGTGTACATATACATCTCTTTCTCTCTCTCTGAAAGTATCTGTCATTATAGTATCGAAATGTGATTGTTTAAGTTAGTGGAATAACGTGTACATATACATCTATATGTATACATATACATCTCTCTCTCTCTCTCTCTCTCTTTCTCTCTCTCTCTCTTTCTCTCTCTGAAAGTATCTGTCATTATAGTATCGAAATGTGATTGTTTCAGTTAGTAGAATAGTTTCATTTTTAAAGTGAAAGTATTTGACATGAGTGTTTTTGTTTCACTTTTGACACGTAATACTTAAATAGTGGAGGAGATATTATGTTGCCGTGGGCTCGAACTCTGCAAGAAGTTAAAATTTTTGACTAAAACACAACTGGAACCCTAAGTAAGGCATCTGTAAAATTTGAATGAAATTGGTTGCGTAGTTCTCGAGTTTTAGGGATTCACACAGACAGACAGACAGACAGACACACAGACAGACACACATTCTCATTTTTATATATATAGATAAACTTTATGTATATATCAATACATATTTCAATACATATTTTCCCTCTCTCTTTCTCTATCTTTGTATAAATATGTGTGTGTAAGAAAGAGAGAGAGTGAGACTGTGCGTGCATGTCTGTATGTCTCTATAGATATACATATATTTGGAAAGCGTAAAAAATGAGAAAGAAAGAAAGAAAGAAAGAGAGGGAAAGAGAAAGTGTGAGGGAAAGAGAAAGTGTGAGGGATGTATAATCAAGTGTTCTCTATGTAACATATGTTGTATCTTTGTTGAGATAAAAGGCTGTCACTGCAATGAAAGTATTTTTATGCTTAATTTGTAGGTAAAAACTAGAGATGTCACTTTGATATCTAGTCAGCGAGACATGCGGGTAGCGGGTTGTTATTTTTATTAACAATTATATACAACTTAATGTCGAAAATGTATGTAACGATAGGCGCCCAGTCCCGCTCTCACCTTCTGTGACTTTCAATCTCGTTACATATGTTCTTTCACTATTATTTCTGACAAGCGAATTGTATCTACCGTTCTCGAGTTTCTCATTCGTGTTGTACTTTATTGATAGCATTATTATTATTAGTGTTGTAGTTCTTTTTGTGGTTGTTGTTTTAGTTACTGTGTTGTTCCTAGGTCAGACCTGACCGATCAGAACTGTGATAAAAACATATCCCAGCCATAGCCATCCAGCATTTTTTTCTCTGTATTTTCGTGTAAAATATACAATGTGTGCTTTTATTTTTAAAGACAGTATCGTATGATTTGAGGGAGAATTAGCTGCTGTTTCAGATAGATCGAGCGACCAATAACAGATTGAAATAGAGCAGAGATGAAAACATGAATTCTACAATATGAATGAGATCGTTTCTGAATTTCCTTCATCATTTTTCTCTACACTTGAACACATACACATACACACGCATAAATACACACAAACACATGTGTGCATACGCATGCATATACACATATTCATACGCAAACATTTTTTTAAAGAGGCCAAACATTGTAAAGAGTATTTTAAAATAATGTAAAAGTTAGTTATAGTTGCACCGAAAACGTTACTAGAATTTATAGAAAAATCTATCTCGATACAACCACAGCAAAAACACATTCAAGAATAGGTACATTCAACATAGCCACTCTCCTAGAATCAAGGAGGCACAAAACACCATCATACTGTCTCTGTACATCTAGGATCCGAAAGAGAAGCACTGACAGCACCATCAAATTCTACTCAATGATATAAACTGCCGTTCTATGCATAAACGGTTCAAAAAGATGTTCACTACGACTTGCTGAAAAATACTATATTGGATTAGTTGCCTATAACTCCTATCCTTTTTATCAACTCGTGTTTTTTAATAGTTTAGTTTGAGAACAAATATCAACGTTCATGGCACTTTTTAACGCCTCAAGTAAGCGATAAAGAGGAGGAATGAAATCATTCTCTGATCGGTCACCAGGTTCGAATGTTTGTAAGGAAGTGGACATCGGAGAATAAGACGGTGGATAATGTTAAATCTAGCGTCGAATTACTCTCCTACCTTCACCCATCCCCCACCCACAAACAAACAAATAGAAAAAATCATACTTCCGATTGGTTTTGCATTTACAGCTCCTTCCCTTCCAATTATCACCCACACGACTTTGTGTTGCAGTGCTGGAGGTGATTATCACGACTCGGGGCATGGTGCGATCGTTGTTATTTTTGATGGTGCTAATTACTCGATACAGCGTTTCACTGTTTGTTTGTGGTTTACGTTTGATACAAACGTTTTTCCAATTTTCTTGTTTTATTTATTTGTTATTTCCTTGTTTTTATTTATTTGTTATTTGCTTGTTTAGTTCTTTGAAGTTGAGGTTTATTTCTCTTGTGTGATATGCTGTGTTGTGTAATTGTATTGAGGCTATATCTAGTTTTTTTTTATGAGATTGGCTATTTATGATGTGTAATTGAAGTTATATTATTTATGTTGTCGCGTGGAAAAAAGCTGCTTTTTCTTTCGATGTATTTATTCTATAGAAAGTCAATAGGTTGATTGTTGGGAGGTCATTGGTTCATATACGTTTGTAGATACTGTGACTTGTGTGTGTATGTGAATGTGTGTGAGAAAGAGAGAGAGAGAGAATTATACAACTGTGAAGTAGTATTAAGAATATTTTCTTTGATTTGGTGTGCTTAATCCTCATTATTCCGTAAGGAGCATAAGGCCTGTTTCCCCGTTCGCCTGGCGTATATACCCGCCTCCCCACCATCACCAGGATGGGACGTCGGTCCGTCGTAGGATTACTCATTTATACCGGCTGAGTGGATTGCAGCTACGTGAAATGAAATTTTTTGTTAAAAAACCCACAACGTTTCGCCCGGCCCAGGAATCGAAACTACAATCTTACGATCATGAGTCCAACACCCTAACCACGAAGCTATGCGCCTAGTGATTTGGTGTACCCGTCATTTATTCTTGATTTATTATTTTCTCGCAAGAAGCTTATGTTGTTGCTTTTAAAATATTTATAATTACGTTCAATTATTCGTTGAACCCTTTTAATGAAGCATAATTTAATTAAGATCACCAACCATTTAAGTTCATGAGAGTTTTAATTACTGCATACATTAATAATCTTAAGAATTCAATTTCATGTTGTGTACAGTATTGCCTCAATAGACTTTTCAGTACATTTGTCGATTTTTGTATCTTACCCAACTTAAAACTGTTTTATGTACATCGCCTACTGGCAGGCCCTAAGCACTCGAAAGATTTTGGTGCACCCATATATATGCAATTCAATATATAAACAGTAATAAACCCACGGGCATACGGTGTAGTGGTTAAGAGTGCAGGCTACTAACTCCAAGATTCCGAGTTCGATTCCAGGCAGTGACCTGAATGATAATAATAATAATAATAATAACAACATCGAAAATTACCTTAGGAATGAGAATCCAGGTTCGAAATTTCCCCCAAGACACCTGATGAAAGCTGGAGGGTATATCAGCCGAAACGTTGTTAACAATAAACAAGATGAGGACAAATATCCGTCATAATAAACCATTCTATGACAAAAGCGTGCATTAGTACCATTCCGATATTCTTTTCTACTCTCAGCACAAGGCCCGAAATCTTTGGGGATGAGGCCAGTCGATTAGATTGGCCCCTGTACGCAACTGGTACTTAATTTATCAACCCCGAAAGGATGAAAGGCAAAGTTGACCTCGGCGGAATTTGAACTCAGACGAAATGCCGCTAAGCATTTCGCCCGGCGTGCTAAGTTTCTGCCAGCTCGTCGCCTTTGTTCTTTTCAATTCTGGGCACAAGGCCTGAAATTTTGGGGAAGGGATTAAGTTGATTACATTGACCCCAGTGTATAACTGGTACTTTTTTAATCGACCCCGAAAGGATGAGAGGCAAAGTCGACCTCAGCGGAATTTGAACTCAGAACGTAAAGACGGACGAAATACCGCTAAGCATTTCGCCCGGCGTGCTAACGTTTCTACCAGCTCGCCGCCTTAATACCATTCCAATATTATCGAACTGAATGTGACCCTACAACTAGGTCAAAATCTCAATCATTCAGTTGCTGAATCTATGAGTTTCTCCACAGGGGATTAATTTTCATTATTTTACCAGCAAGGCTAGAAATAATTGCTAGCACTAGATTAATTAATTTGTGTATTATAACAGAGTATTCGGTAATTCTCGCATGATCACTAATTGACAAATCTGAAACCACAGAGCAATTTATTCTGTATATTAATTGATATGTAAAATAAATTGAGTGTGTGTGTATATATACATACATACAATCATATATATATACATATATATATATATATATATATATATATATATATATATATATATATATATATATACATACATGATGTGTGTGTGTATGCGTGTGTGCGCGTAGGAAGGGGAGAGGGATTATGCGCGATTTGCCCGATTGTAATCCCATCGAAGATGAAAGAGGGATTCCAATTCGTTTGAAAATGTAAACCCTTCTGCTCTCTCTTTCCCTCTCTCTCTCTTTCTCTCTCTCTCTCTCTCTCTCTCTCTCTTTCCCTCTCTCTCTCTCTCTTTCCCTCTCTCTCTCTATCTCTCTTTCCCCCCTCTCTCTCTCTCCCTCTCTCTCTCTCTCACACACACACACACACATGCACTCACTCTCCCTCTCTCTGTGTATGTACGTATGTATGTATGTATGTATGTATGTATGTATGTATGTATGTATCTAACTATCTATCTATCTATCTATCTATCTATCTATCTATCTATCTATCTATCTATCTATTTATCTATCTATCTATCTGTCTATCTGTCTGTCTATCTGTGTGTCTGTTTGCCTGTTTGTTTGTCTGTCTGTCTGTCTATCCCTCTCCATCTCTTTATAGTACAGAAACAATTGCAACGAATCATTACTAAGTGAATGATGCAAGGATTGGGATCTTTTTTAAAACGGGGGCCACAGTATTTTCTTAACGAAACACTTTGAAACTTGGAACACTGGTAGAATGTGTCATATAAAACATGTTTTCTCTTAGTCTTCTTAAAAAAAAAAGAAATCCCTAAGTTATTCCATGTTAAAGTTGTCGTATTTCTGTAATTTCAACCAATCACTGACGTCCATTCAGCCGATATACATTAAGTGCCGACTACATAAACAAACGATTCTGAAACAATTCTATCGGTGATAAAATTATTATTTCCTTGTCAAAAAATGGCTGAAGCATATTGGCAGTAGCTAATAACCCTAACCCTAATCCTAGGGTTAGGGTTAGGGTTAGGGTTAGGGTTAGGGTAAAACAGCAAATTTAAAAAGAAAAAAGCAAATAAAACGAAGAAAAAAAAAGAAAATGAAAAAAGCAAATTTAAAATGAAAAAAAGCAAATTTAACGAAGGAAAACGAACACACGTGTTGCCTCTCTGCAAATGTCAGAAGTTATGGAGATTAAATACGCTTTACACCGCTTAATCAGCCAAAGGAGTAAATATAAACAACTGAATACTTGTCAGTGATTGGTTGAAATTATCGAAATAACACAATTTTTTACATGAAATAAATTCGAATACAAAAATATTTTTCTCTTCTATAACACAAAATAGATAAGTATACGAAGTTTGAAAGTCTTTCGGTACCAAAAACACTACGTAAAACATTAATGAAAACTGTGGCCCCCGTTTTAAAATAGATCCAAGGATTGTTCCAATACATTTGTAGGCTAGTGAGATTGGTGTAGTAGTAGTAGTTACCCATCCTGGGTCTTGCCTGTCTATAGGAGGGCCTGCAAATGAGAGTAGCACAGCACCTCAAACCTTTGCTAACCAATGTCTTTTAAAAAGTGCTTGTATCTCTAATTAACAACTCTAAGTTACTTGATAATATATTAAGGGTACTGACTAATATATAGGTCTACGCAAGAACGAGAGAGTGAGAGAGGGGGGGGAGAGAAAAAAAGAAAAGAAGAAGCGTATGTGTGGTTCCCACTGCAAAGGAGTTGAATATGAATGAATTGGAGGGAGTCATGATACTTCGCTTGTGGAACCATGTTCTCTCGAAGAAGGGGGCGGAGTTTATTTCCACGCCAAATCATTTTAGAGCAAAGCTCAAAATTATTTTATGTTAATTAAAAACGCGTGATTTACGTCAGTGTAAAGGAAATATATACGTGTCTGTCTGTCTGTCTGTCTGTCTGTCTGTCTGTATGTATGTACACACACACACACACACACACACACACACACACACACACACACACACACACATATATATATATATATATATATATATTATCCAAATAATAAGAAGACTAAGAAATCCTTTATAACACATCTTTAATGATTTGTTACGATTGTTTTTGTACTAACTCTGCTTGCAACACCAGTCTATGCAAAAATTTGAAGTGAGAATTTACATAATGTTTGCGGTTTTAGACATTAGGGTGACACTCGATGAGACTTGCATCAAAGGCGCGCTCTTACATTGTTATATACATACATACATACATATACATGTATATGCAGGAGTGGCTGTGACTGTGTGGTAAGTAGCTTGCTTACGAACCACATGGTTCCAGGATCAGTCTCACTGCGTGGTACCTTGGGCAAGTGTCTTCTACTATAGCCTCGGGCCGACCAAAGCCTTGTGAGTGGATTTGGTTGACGGAAACTGAAAGAAGCCCATCGTATATATGTATATATATATGTATATATATATATATATGTATATATATATATATATATATATATATATATATATATATATATATATATATATATATATATATATATATACATATGTAAGTATGTGTGTTTGTGTGTCTGTGTTTGTTCCCCCAACATCGCTTGACAACCGATGCTGGTGTGTTTACGTCCCCGTAACTTAGCAGTTCGGCAAAAAGAGACCGATAGAATAAGTACAAGGCTTACAAAGAATAAATCCTGGGGTCGATTTTCTCGACTAAAGGCGGTACTCCAGCATGGCCACAGTCAAATGACTGAAACAAGTAAAAGAGTAAAGAGAGAGTATAAGATAAACTTAGCTGGAAATGGATGCGTGGCTTTCAATTAAATAATAATATAAATAATATATATATATATATATATATATATATATATATATATATATATATATATATGCATGCATATATGGCATATATGGGTACAGGATGTCACCAACTATAAACAACATGAAATACGAGCTAACAAAGTGAGTTAAATACGCAAACGAGAGAAAAAAATTGAAAACAGAACAAGTAACACAAAGAACGACCCTTCATCAGTTATCGGCTGTCTATCTACTTCTCATTTAGAGCATTCAACGACAATATGAGTCTTGGAAGACAGTTGGTCCCATAACTTCCAAAATGAATTTTGGATTTTATGGAGGATCAAAGTTGGGAACAAAAATAGGACAGTGGAGACAAAGAAGGAAACCGAGCGAAAACGAACATAGAGGGTCTTTAGAGCAGAACGAGAGGAAAATAGTGAATGCTGGGAGAAATATTTTCTTTGAAAAGAGAAAAGGTAGGAGAAAAGATATGTATGTATGTATATATACACATCAGGCTGAGTAAAGAGTAAGCAACGTTTTGAAACACGAAATTCATCACAATATATTACAACCATGCTGTAATTTTATTCATCAAAGTAAGTACCATAACAATCAAAATATTTTTGCCAACGAGTTACACGTTTGTTTATTCAGGTAACATAAAAATGTGGAGTTTTGGGGCTGATGAACTCTTTGAACGCACTTTCAGCCTCGGTTTGATTTTTGAATTCCTACTCTCGCAGGAAACCATCACAGTGCTTGAAGGAGAAAGGTCTGAGGAATAAGCTGGGTGGAGAGGAACTTCGTAGCCAAGTTCCCTCAATTTCTGAAGCGTCATTAGTGAAACGTGTGGTGGAGCATTGTCATGAAAAATGATTGGCCCTCTTCTGTTGACCATTCTGGGATAGAGGGGTAGCAGTTTTTCTTTCATTTTGGCAATTTCATGGCAATATGTTTCTGTAGTAATGGTTTTTCCGGGTTTTAAGAAATCATAGTGGATGAGTCCAGCAGTATACCTCCAAATAGTCACCATAACCTTGTTTTTGAAAAGTTCGGGTTAAGGGAATATTTTCGGAGCTTTATTTTGTTCCAACCTCTGTGAAGAACGTTTTTCATTATTGTGCAGAATCCACATTTCATCTCAAATTACAATACGGTCGAGGAATGGATCAGTCTGGTTACGGAGAAGAAGCGACGAGCTAATTTCATATCTGCGCATTTTCTGATTTTCATTCAAATCATGTGGTACCTATTTGTCGAGCTTTTTTAATTTTCCAATCGCATGCAAATAGCAGTTGCAGGCAGTTTTCTGGCTAACTTGAAGTTCTTTTGCAAGTTCTCAAGTGGTTTTACGTGGATCTTTCTCAGTGACGGTCTTTAATTGACCGTCATCGATGACAGATGGGCATCCACTACGCTCACAATCTTCAAGGCTCAGGCCTCCACTGCGAAATTGTTCAAACCATTTTCGAGCTGACCACTCACTAGTCATTTCCTCACCAACGTTTCGTTGATAGCACGGGCAGTTTCATCTGCTTTACGTCCTTTTTTGAAGTTGAATAGCAAAATTGCTCGAATATCGCGCTTTGACAGTTCCATTCCAAATGATTGTAACAACGGTGAGAAAAATATCAATGTTAATTTATTGATGCATTTGAGCAAGACTGTCTGCATCATCAGACAATTGCAAAAAAAAAAAAAGATATTGAAACGGAATTTAAAACCTTGCAAAAATCCAGTACAAATTCTTCATGATTCAAAATGTTGCTTACTTTTACTCAACATGATATATACTTCTATGCGCTATGCTTGAATAATTATGGAGATCTAGCTTTGGTTGCCTTGTTAACCTCAAATGAAGAATATTTACCCACCGATACAGTGTTGAACACACATTCTCACTGTTAGATATATTAGCGCATATAAGTGTGTATGGCATGTATGGTGTGTGTGTGTGTGTGTGTGTGTGTGTGTGTGCGTGCGTGTGCATGTATGTGTGTGTGTGTATTTGTGTGTGTTTGTGTCCGTTGATCCTCTGTAGTGCCATTAAGTACAATCCGAGAAAATGTGAGTTTTGCGTCAGCGAGGTGAATTCTGCAGAAAAGACTATTTCACACTCACAATGACTCATATGTATACGCACGCACGCACACACACACACACACACACACACACACACACACACACACACACACACACACACACACACACACACACACACACACACACACACACACACACACACACACACACACACACACACGTATCCCATTCTTTTGTCTCTCGCTTCGATCTCCTGTCGATTTCGTCAAAGTGTATTCCAGTACTTCGATTAACTGGAATACATGTGGAATACACATAGTGCAAATGAAGCGTAGGTGAAAATGGCTGAGCATTCCATATACGAGTACAATCAGCGTAATTCTCAAGTAACATTAGCATCAGTGACTATGAGAAGGCTAGTCCCATAGATAGGCTTCCACACAGTTTCCATCTACCCAGTTTCACTCACAGATTTTGGAATGAACTCCAGGCTTATAGTAAAAGAAACTGTCTCAAGAAACCACATTTTAGGATGGAACTCGAAACATCGTGATTGCCAACCAGAGTTTTTATCCATTTCCCAGCCCTGCGCCAATGTTTTTCACTTTCTCCCGCCTCCATAATTACTTCTATTCTCACATTCATATATAGCCACACACACATACCATAGCCACTCGCACAAACACACCTACACATCACATACACCATATATATCACACACGCACACATAAGTATACTCTCTCACACGTGCATAAATTAATATATACGCATTTACAAATAAAAAGGACGTACACATTCAAACACACTACACACGCACACATAAGTATACTCTCTCACACATGCATAAATTAATATATACGCATTTACAAATAGAAAGGACGTACACATTCAAACACACTACACACACACACACACACACACACACACACACACACACACACGTCTAGTGATACACACAAACATACTCAAATATACACACAATCAAACAGATTCGTAAATTTTATGTGCGTCGATATGGGTGTGTCAGTATACTCATGCGCGGGGGCACATAAATCATACACACATATGCATTCATGCATATATATAAATATATATGCGTGTGTGTGTGTATATACATATACACACACACACACACACACACACATATATATATATATACATATATATAAACACACACACACGCACACACATATGTACATGTATGAGTAGTGTCGTGTATGTGTGTGCGGGTAGGTAGTTACATGTTTGCATGAGCCATATGTATATATATATATATATATATATATATATATATATATATATATATATATATATATGTAGCTTTATGCATGCGTATGTGACATATAACGCATTAACTTGCAGGTGTAGGTATAAACGTACTAGAAAGTGTACATAAACAGACAGATATGTGAAATAAGGGTGAAAGTTAATAGAAAAAAATAGAAGAAGAAAAATGAAAATGTATTATCTGGAGAGTTATAAGATTTCCTAGGTGAGTAGTGCTCTGGAAAGGTTATGTAATGAGGAGAATGGTTCAATGAGGGATAAAAATTGTCATCTTCTTATCTTGAATTCTTATCATTAAACCTTACAATAGTTGGTTGATGAGGGCAAGATCACGAAACGTACAACTGTCTACGGTAAGTAAAAGATAATCCGTATTTGGACGTCAATAAGTTTAATAACTATTTTCCTTGTTCGTTGCTGTTGCTGATTGTATATAGTTTGTTGTTGTTGATCGGAGATAGGAGCTGGCTCCGAGGTTGAATAAGTGATTCTAACATCTATCAAACAGGAGAGAGATAACATTTGTTTCTCCAAGAAAAATAAGAATACTTTCACTTTTACTTGTCTCAGTCATTGGACTGCGGCCTTGGTGGGGAACCCCATTATAGGGTTTAGTCGAACAAATCGAACCTAATACATCTTTTCTTCTCTTTCTTTCTTTTTTTTTTTTTAAGAATCTGTCATTTATTCTATCGGTCTTTTATGCCGATCGGCTAAAATACTGGAACGCAAACAAACCAACGCCGGCTGTCAAATGGTAGTGGTGCTGGAACAAACACAAATACAAAGATACGCACACATACATACACACATACATACATACATACATGCATACATACATACATACATACATACATGCATACACACATACATACATACATACATACATACCTGCATACACACATACATACATACATACATACATACATACATGCATACATACATGCATACACACACATACATACATACATACATACAGGATTAGAAATCAGAACGTAAACGGTTGTAATCAAATACCACAAGGCATTTTTTCTGTGGCTCTGACGAGCCTGTTAATCTGCCTCTCAGTAATGGTTACTCCTCATTACTCTGTAGGGAGCATAAAGCCGGTTTCCCAGTTTCTTTGGCATATACAAGGTGTCCCAATAGTCACTGATGGGTTTCAATCTTTCATAACTTCCTTAACTACAAATAAATGCACGAAATTTTGATACAATATAAAAGACAATGGAAATTGATATGTACAAGTCAAATTTTGCAACACCACTACATCACATATGAAAAATGACTTGGCTTAAATGGAATCCATTTTCGGCTTCGCACGCCCTTGCTCTTTCAAAAACTTGTACCATAACACCCTGAAGAGTTTCAGACCCCATTTCTCAAATTTCTCTGTTGACGCTCTCCTTCAGTTGCAGCAGAGAATCCGGTTTGTTGACGTAAACCTTCACTTTCAGGTATCCCCACAAGAAAAAATCCAGGATAGTCAAGTCTGGGGAACGTGAAGGCCAGCTGACATTGTTGTAGCGGGAGATTATTCTCTCTGTAAAGCTCTGCCGTAGCAACTGCATTGTTTCTCTTTGCTGTATGAGCAGTTGCCCCTTCTTACTGAAACCATGTGTGAGGTCTACTTTAAACGGCCGGGAGCAAAAAGGTCTCAGTCATGTATACCTGAGAAGGAGGGTATCCATGAGTAGTATTGGTGGTGGTGGTGATGATGGTAATAGTGGAAGAGTTGGTAGTGATAATGTCTGGGTGTGTCTATGTGAGTCTTTCTTTGTGCTTGTGATTACCGCCCCATCCCATTGCTTCGCAACCGGTGTTGGTTTGATTACGTTAAAAAATACTGGAGTCGATTTGTTCGACTTTCGAAGCGGTGCCCCAGCATGGCAGTATTCTAGTAACCGAAACAAGCGAGTTTTAAAAGGTAAAAAAAAAGTCCTAACTAAATACTACAAGCATTTTGTCCGATGACCTAATAACTCTGCTAAATCTATTGTTCTTATTTCAACAAATGCTTATTACCATTATTAATTGAACTATTCTTTTATTATTGCTTATATTTCGGGACGGTCACTTTATTTGTTGCAAAAATATACACACGCACTATATATTCGTTCTTCACTTCAGCTTTATCAATGTTCCTAATTTTTTCCTCACACGTCCTGTGACCTCTTCAGCGACTCCTCCATCCCACGTGTCTCACCCTCGCCCTGAAGCTACTGCTCCTACTACTACTACTACTACTACTACCACTACTAATACTACTACTACTACAACTACTACTACTACTACTACTACTACTACCACCACCACCACCACCACCGCGTTTACAAAGACGGCGACAACGATCATGACCACCTCCACCTCCACCACCACCACAACTCCCACGACTACCACAACCACCACCACCACCACCACCACCACCACCACTACCACCACGACCACCACCACGACCACCACTCCCCCCATTACCATCGTTGCCATCACCAGCATCACTACCAACAATACTATTTTGCCTCACAATGTATCACTACCAACATTATCATTAACAGATATATAGATGCCATATAATTGCTATTATAACCATGTTAAACCACCACCACCACCACCACTACCACCATGACCGCTACCACTTCGATCATCAACACAACCGCCGCCATCTTCACTATCACCAGCACCAGCACCACCACTACTACTCTCATTATCACTACCAATTCCACCACTATTACCACCACCACCACCACCACCACCACCACCACCACTCCCACCTCCAACAATAACTGTTCGCCCCCGCAACTGCGATTACCACCACCACTACCACCACCACTACCACCACCACTACTACTACTACTACTACTACTACTACTACTACTACTACTACTAACACTATCACGCCCTCCCCCCTCACGACCACACAGCCACTTCCACCATCACATCCCTCATCACCGACTGCACACATTCCCCACTACGTCACCACCACCACCACCACCGCCGCCACCACCACCACCACCACCACCGCCGCCACCACCACCACCACCCAACCAGTATGTGTAAGTAAAAACAGGAATGTTTCTTGCCTGTTTCCTTACTGAAGTGTATGATTGCACTGAAGCATACAGCGGGCAACAGCTGTGGCTGTTATGGTAGATTATGGGTTGCTAGGTGGCGAAGGTGGCGAAGGTGGCAGGGTGTGGGGGTGTGTGGGGGTGTGTGGGGCGTTGACGGTGGGTTGTTGTGGTGTGGCGGTGGGGGGGGGGGGTAGGTGTGGGTGAGTCGAAGCACGATGTGTGACGGGTGGGCTGCTCTCGTATTGGTTTGGTGGGTGGTGCAGGCAGTGGACCGTGAAGACTGAAGAGCGACTTGGCTTCTTTGTGTCTCTCCCTCGGAGCTGAAAGGAGAATAAACAAATATCACAATAAAAGATAACAACAACAACAACAACAACCACCACCACCACCACCACCACCACCACCACCACCACCACCACTACTACTACTACTACTACTACTACTACTACTACTACTACTACTACTACTACTATAACAACGGCAAAACTGTAAAATTAGCAAAAGCAACAAGCAATAAACACATTGTGAGAGAACAAAAAAAATAAATAGAAAAATAAATAAAAAAATGCATAAATAAATAAATAAATAAATAAATTGAATGAATGAATGAGAATGACACGAGCACCACCACCACCACCACCACCACCACCACCACCACCACCACCACCACCACCACCACCACCACTATCACCACGCTACCAGCATCACCATCACGCCACCATCACACTGCTACCACTAGCACCATCACCGCGCTACCAGCAGCAGCTGCAGCAGCACCACCACCACTCTATCAGCACCGCTACCACACGACCAGCACGACCACCACGCTACCATCGTGCCATCACCACCAGCACCACGCCACCATTACGCCACCATTATGCCACCAGCAGCACCACCTCCACGCCACCAGCATCACCAGCACGCCACCATCACGCTACCAGCACCAGCACCAGCACCACCACCACTACGTCACCAGCACCAGCACCACGCCACCATTACGCCACCAGTACCAGCACCACCACCACGCCACCATCACGCCACCATCACGCCTCCAGCAACATCACCACTACGCCACCAGCACCACTACCACCACCACGCCACCACCAGCACCACCAGCAACCACAACTACTACACTAAAAGTTTCCACATTTTACTCAAGTCCCGTAACGTTTTAAGCGAAGGGATTGGTCGATCACATGGAACCCTGTACTTGACTGGTACTGCATTTTATCGGGCGTCCCCTCAAGAGGATGAAAGGCAAAGTCGACCTCGGCAAAATTTGCTGCAATAAATAACTCTTTCTGCTTTAGGCACCAGATCTGAAATTTTGTGAGAGGGGTTAAGTTAATTACATGCCCCCACACCAGGTCTTAACTGGTATTTATTTTATCGACCCCGAAAAGGATGAAAGGCAGAGTCGACCTGGGCAGAATTTGAACTCAGAACATAAGGACGAACGTTTCAGCGTGCTGACGATTTTCCCAGCTCGCTGCCTTGACGGCTACAATAAATGACAACAAAAAGAAAAAAGAGTACTCAGAGAGCGCAAGCCTCCGCCAAGGCAACACCAACGTCCTCTCAACAATTAACCAGAGATGATTTTTTAAATGAGAATATCTGAAATAATCTCGACTGCTCTAACAAACGAAAATACTCAAAATGAACCTGACCGTTCACAAAAATTAAAAAAAAAAGAAAAAACAGGAAAAATAATCCGGAATCCTTGTCCGGTACCGGATCGGGATCTTTCTGATTTGGCGGACGCCACTTGTTTTCTTAACGAAATACTTTCAAACTTGGGATACTGGTAGAATGTGTCATATAAAATATATTTTTCTCTTACCCTTGTTAAGAAAACTTTCTATATTGCAAGTTATTTCATGTTAAAAGTTGTCGTATTTCTGTAATTTCAACCAATCACTGACGTCTATTCAGCTGAATACAGTTACTGCTGTTCGTTGTCAACAATAATTTGTGCCGGTGTCAAAATCGTTAGTCCCTGGTAATTATGACATATTTCATCCGCTTTTTTGGTTTGTTTTCTTTTGAAATAAGCAATTTCAACGATTAAATTACACACACAATGAAGAAATGAAAAAATAAGCAAAAAAAAAAAAAAAAAAAATGAACAAATAAGCAATTTCAACGATTAAATTATACACACGTGTTTACGCACAGTCTACCTCATAGGAAATGTCATAATTATCAGGGACTAACCATATATACACCGCCACAGCAGTAACTGTATTCAGTTGAATAGACGTCAGTGATTGGTTGAAATTACCGAAATACGACAATTTTTATCTGTTCTATAAGACAAAATATACAAGTATACGAAGTATATATATATGTATATGTATATGTATGTACACACACAGACACACACACATGTATGTATGTACAAACACAGACACAAAGACACGCATATCTATCTATCTATCCATCTATATATACATACATATACATACATACATACATACATATATATATATATATATATATATATATATATATATATATATATATATATATATGTTTATATATGTATATATATAATATATATATATGTGTGTGTGTGTGTGTGTGTGTGTGTGTGCGTGCGTGCGTGCGTGTCTTTGTGTCTGTGTTTGTCTCCTCATCATCACCGTTTGACAACCGGTGCAGATGTGTTTACGTTCCCGTAACTTAGCGGTTCAGCAAAAAGAGATCCGATATAAGCAATATCAGGCTTAAAAAAAAATTAGTCCTGGAGTCGATTTGTTCTGCTAAACCCATTGAAGGCGGTGCTCCAGCATGGCCGCAGTCAAATGACAGAAATTAGCATAAGACTATATATATATACAAAGAATATATATACATGTATACACACATATATGTACATACTTACATCTACATGTGTATATACATGCATATCAGGGTACAGGACGTTAGAACAATAAACTACAGACAACGGAACGAACACATAGGAAAACGGAAAGCCCCTTGGAATATCCCTTCATCAGCTGTCTCTATTCTATCTAGACGTTTCGAAGACCATATATTATATATATATATATATATATATATATACACACACATATATATTAAACACATATATATATTAAACCGCCCGGTGTGTGTATATATTGTGTGTATATATTAAACCACCTTGTATGTGTATATATTGAACAGTCTTATGTATGTATTATTAAACCGCCTTATATGTGTATATATTAAAACGCCTTATGTGCGTATATATTAAACCTCCTTATGTGTCTATATATTAAACCACTTTATGTGTGTATGTTGTAAACCATATCTCCCATCAAGTAAATGAATATAATTATTCAAGACAGATTAAACCATATTCAATGTCAATTATAATAAAAACGCCTGTGAATTTTTTCTCAAACATTTTCATTCAAACACTTTAAATAAGACATTTAGTTTTATATAAAACCTCAAACGTATCCGCTTGTTTCGGTACATGTACTTTTACGCTGATTGCACCATAGAAATTTTAGTGCATTATTTCAAGCTGAAATTCATTAATCCTGTCATTACTATATTTCTAATTAAATATGTTGCTTTTACTTTTTGTTTTAAAATTTTCAATTTAATTTCGAAACTAATCAAGAATCTAGAGGCATATATATTTTTTTATATTGAACTGGTTTTTTTTTTTCGTTTTACTGTATGTATCGTATTTACGGTTTTCGAGTCGAAAAAACTGTGTTCGTACATGTCGTAAGAGGCGATTAAGGCGGTTATTTGTAAGAAAGCTCATTCCACTGTAAAACGCTGCCTTCTGGATAAAAAAGAAAAAAATTCGTCGAACCCATACCGGCAGGGAAAACTCAGACGTAAAACATCGACGACGATGATGGTGAAACAGAAGCAGCAGCTGAAGAAGAAGAAGAAGAAGAAGAAGAAGAAGAAGAAGGTGAAGAAGAAGAAGAAGAAGAAGAAGAAGAAGAAAAAGAAGAAGAAGAAGAAGAAGAAGGTAAAGAAGAAGAAGAAGAAGACGAAGAAGAAAAAGAAGAAGAAGGTGAAGAAGAAGGTGAAGAAGAAGAATCCTTTCTACATTAGGCATATCTTTAAATTTTGGGCGATCGGGGGGCTTGTCGATGACATCGACCTCAGTCCTCAACTGGCACTTATTTAATCGACCCCGAAAAGATGAAAGGCAAAGTCGATTTCGGTAGACTTTGAAGCCAGAACGTAAAAGACGAACGAAATGCTGCAAATCATTTCGCCTAGCGTACTTACGTTTCTACCAGCTCGTCACCTCAACGGTAATAATAATCTTTTCTACTCTAGGCACAGGATTTGAAATTTGGGGCAGGAGGACAGACGATTATATCGACCCCAGTACTCAACTGGCACTTATTTTATTGACCCCGAAAGGAATTTGAACTCAGAACATAAAGACAGACGAAATGTCGCAAGGAATTTTGCCCGGCGTGCAAACGATTCTACCAGCTCGCCGCCTAAATAATGATAATAATAATAATAATAATAATAATAATTATAATAATAATAATAACAATAATAATAATAATAATAATAATGCCCGGATGCAGTACCAGGCAGTGACTCTCATGGCTTCTGATCTTAATTGATTGGAAGTGTTATCATGTACATTGTTTTGTCTTGGTATAAAAGATGGGCTACAGCAAATATTCTGCTTAATACCACAGATTTACTTGTCAGTTGTTTGACCTTAACCAGTTGAGCATGTCCCTTGGTGGCTGACGATATGTGCATCTCTGATCAGGAGCAGAAGTAGTGGGGGATCATTATAGCCATGTGTTGAGAGGAATTCTTTGGGGTTTGAATAATTCACCTTTGGAAACATGGATGTTTTGCTCAACATCCTTAAACAAACCTTATTCAAGGACCTTTTGAACGGATTGGGCTACTCGACCTTAAGAAAATTCTAACTGGGCCCCACCAGCAAGGTCATGCGCTGTTTATCTTGATATGAGATCACCATGTCGCGCACATATGGTTGTGATGCATGTGCCTGGTGTACCCTTATCAGACGGGTAGTCATGATGGGTATAATGGGCTTCGTATATTTTACCCCAGTGTCACTTTGATGGCATGCACTGCTCTCTCACTCAATGATAATAATAATAACGGTTTCAAATTTTTCCACAAGGGCAGCCATTTGGGAGGAGAGGATAAGTTGCTTACATGGACCCCAGTGTTTTATTGGTACTGAATTTATCGAACCCGAAAGGAAAAAAGGCAAAGTCGACCTCGGCGGATTTTGAACTCAAAACGTAGAGACAGACGAAATACTGCGGTATTATTTGATTCTTTCACCCGCACGATTTTCACTAAGAAAAAAAAAAACTAGGATTTTTTGCGTGGAATCAAGTACCCTGACTTAATATGCTGCAAGTTCCTTATTTTTGTTCGGAAAAAAAGGTGGGGAGCCGGACCCCCCCCCCCATATCCCGGAATCATTAGGATATTTCTTTTTCGTTAACTGAATTCTTTTGACCGCCTAATATGCTACAAAACCCATTTTGGGGTCCGTGCGCCGAAATGTGTTTCATTTTTGTGTTGTGTGGGGTAGAGAGTGAGAGAAAGAGAGTGAGTGAGTGAGTGGGTGACGAAGTTTACCTAAACATTGAATGGGTAACAATCTATCATAATTGTATATATCATCATCATCACCGTCATCGTTTAACGTCTGCTTTCCATGCTGGCATGGGTTGGACGGTTTGACTGAAGACTAGCTAGCCAGGAAAATCTATTCGGGATTATTATATATATTATATTCAGTGATTTTAAGAGGAAGGAAAAAGATATTTTGTTGATATTTTACTCCATTTCACTCATACATACAAAGACTCTAACGTATTGGTTTAAGATGAATTTATCGTCTGCCTCTCCGCACTTCGTTACCACTAACTTCTTCTATAACCTCTGCATCTTCACTTATTCACTTCAAAATTCTTTGAATTTTCAATCTAATGTAATCCACACTCTCTAGAAAAGGTTTTTTCTGCAAAATGTCATCTAAAATTATGGGTAAAGAAAGAAATAGCAAAACATATTTGAAAATAGGGGTGGGGGGTGAAATTTTCGAGGCTTCCACCCCATCTTATCCCACCCCGTTTACCGGACCCCCCAAAAAAGGGTTTTGTAGCATATTAGGAAGTCACCGGAATTCAGTCAACGAAAAAAAAAAAAAAAAAAATTCCAATGATTCCGGGATATCGATGGAGCTCGGTTTTCCCACTCTCCCTTTTTTTCCGGAACAAATATAAGGGGTTTGCTGCATATTAGGAGGTCATGGTACTTGATTCCATGGAAAAAATGCGAGTGCTTTTTTTTTCTTACTGAAAATCGTGCAGGTGAAAAGATCAATGGGGGTGAGGTGGGGCGAAATTTCCGAGGCTTCCATCTCCCCCAACACCGGTTTCCGGACCCCAAAATGGGTTTTGTAGCATATTAGGAGGTTAGGGTACGTGATTCCACGCAAAAAATCCGATTTTTTTTTTTTTTTTTTAGTGAAATTCGTGCGGGTGAAAGGATCAAGATTTACCAATACCGCTAAGCATTTCCCTCGGTGAACTAACGATTCTGCCAGCACATCGCCTAAATAATAATAATAATAATAATAATAATAATAATAATAATAATAACCCTTTTTACTACAGGCACAAGGGCTGAAATTTTAGGGGGAGCAGTCGATTACTTCGACCCCGTACGCACCTGGTACTTAATTTATCGACACCGAAAGGATGAAAGGCAAAGTCGACCTCGACGGAGTTCGAACTCAGAACGTAGAGGCAGACGAAATACCGCAAAGCATTTCGCCCGATGTGCTAACGATTCTGCCAGCTCACCGCCCAAAGAAGAAGAAGAAGAAGAAGAAGAAGAAGAAGAAGAAGAAGAAGAAGAAGAAGAAGAAGAAGAAGAAGAAGAAGAAGAAGAAGAAGAAGAAGAAGAAGAAGAAGAAGAAGAAGAAGAAGAAGAAGAAGAAGAAGAAGAAGAAGAAGAAGAAGAAGAAGAAGAAGAAGAAGAAGAAGAAGAAGAAGAAGAAGAAGAAGAAGAAGAAGAAGAAGAAGAGGAAGAACTGTGATAAACTAGTTTTTATTTTACTAGTAAAGATAACTTTCAACAGCAGAAGAACCAGAAATTTATCCTAATTTAGTGATTTAGTATGCTTAATCTTATTTTATTTCTTATGTTTTTTTTTTTTTTGTTCAGTCACTGTTGGAGTGGCATTTGCTTTTCCTCTGCTTGAAGCAAATAAAAGGAAAAAAACAAAAATACCAGTAATAAGTTTGAGTCAATTGTATAAACTGCATAGTTACTCGTCCTTCAGTTGAGGTTGTTCCCCAAGACCAAATAAATCATTATTTTACACCTAGTTTCCTACTTCTTCCGCAAATCGGAATTGATTCACACATACATTTTTTTGTTTGTTTGATTGTTTATTTTTGTTTTTTTGTTTTTATTTAATTTATGTTGCTTTTGTTTGTTCATGTGATTTCAACTTTTATCGATAAATAAAAATCTTGAAATGTAGAAGGAAAAGAAGAAATAAAAAGGAAACAATTTCTATAGCAAAAAAAAAAAGAAATCTAAAAAACTTTGTTAAATAAAGCAGGAGAAAATTACTTGAAACGAGTTACGGAAAATTTATGGAAATCGAAGCAAGCTTGCAGAAATTGTTAACCTTCACATCTGAAATTTAAATTAAGAAAAAACTGCATGGGGTTTACTTGCCAATTCACTGTTTTTATTTGGGCTGTTTCAATGATCGACTCTTTCAAAATCCAATTTTAAAAATAAAAGAGAAAATATTATACGAAAAACGCATAAATAAATATTTAAAAAAACAGCCTTTGGGATTTTTAATTCACTTTTAGGCAGCAAACCTTTGTGGGTTTTTGTTGCTTTTGTTGTCGTTGCTGTTGTTGCTGTTTTTTTTTTGGTTTTGTTTTGTTTTTGTTTTTGTTTTTGTTTTTGTCATATCATCAATAATGAAGGAATAGAAAAGTATTCTGGAGATTTGTAAAGAATGGAATGTTCAAAATAATGTAACGCAAAATGATTCCACAAAATATCACTCCACAGGCAAAGAAGATTAAATCGTGTCAGCCAGTGAATCGTAAATTTGATCTGGCACCAGACCATTATACTGGTTTTTGCCAAATATCGTGGGACCTATAGCTATGTTTTTATAGACGGCTCTCTGCCATTCTACTTTTAATAAGGCATTAAATTAAAGATGGCCTTAAAAAAGAAAGAGTTTATAGATAACTTTCTTTTATTAGCCACACAGGGCTGCACACAGAGGGGACAAATACAACTGTAGAGCTTTTCTTAAAAAAAAATAATAAATAAAATAAAAGAATAAAAAAAAAGAATAAAAAAAATAAAATAAAAATAAAAGATCCGATCAAAAGGGATCGGTAGGGGCAAAAAAAAAAGAAAAAAAAGTGGGGTATCGTATATCACAGAAAATGTCAATTGTGTAAAATGGGGTAACATTAGGTTTATCCATGGAGAGAAAAGCCTACGGAAAAGACCATGGTAACCTCAGCAGGGAATAGACACATGAGAGCGAAGTGCTCTCTCTCTCACTCTTAAAAAAAAAAATTTTTTTTTCTTGATTTATAGGATCATGCTCAAAGAGGTATCGTCACTCGCACGCACCACCTTTGCTACATTCACCCACCTTTTAATGAAACTTTCACGAGACAAAAACTGTCTCTCTATTCTCACCTTCCTTTTCAAGTGATACTTGAAAAAGTTGATGAGCGATTGGCCAGAGAGGTAAGTTTTCGTCTCTAATCCTTTCGCTCGGGTCCACCACACACATTCTTTCACCATGGCCACCAGTATGATGAACACTGCCTTGCCTTCCCTGTTGAGGGTCGGTGGTGGAGCAATTTGCACAATAGACTCGGTTGACAAGCGGACTCGTCCCACACGTGACGGCAGCCGTTCGGCATAAGCCCACAGGTCGGAAATCTTTGGACACTGCACAAGTGCGTGCAGAACGGATTCGTCGCTCTAACCGCATCTCCGGCATGTCGGTCCGGTGTGTCTCGAACCCTGTCTGTAAAGCTTATCCCGAACGGGTAATGCTTCTCGATAGCACTGCCAGGCCAGGGATCTCTGGTGGTTGTCCATAGGTCCCGGCCCGAAAGTTGTCCTGAACAGGCGGGTCAGGTGTTCCTCGTCGACGCCCAGATTCTGCGCGAGATCATCGTCGCACCTCCCCTCCACTAATCCTCTATAGAACGCTTTTGTGGAATCAAAGTTGCACAAGATTGGTCCCGGACGGCAGAGTTGCTTGAGAGCAACGTGACACTCGCGGTGCCATTCGCCGAGCCTAGGTCTCTGTTTAATCTACGACTGCAGTTCGGCTAAGGAGACGAGCTGCGGGAAAGCGCGCCGCACAAACGGCGACCACACCTGTTCACCGTCGTCTAGGAAGCGCCGGAGATGTCGCAGTCTCAGCGCATGTCTGCGCATCATCAACCACGGCATACCCAGCCCTCCATTTAGCGGCTGTTGACAGCAAATGGATCGCCTAACCATCGGAACGCTTCCCTTCCACAAGAAGCAGAAGAGTATGCGTTCCAGTTTGGTGATGGTAGGGTCGGGACAAGGCACGACAGTCAGACGGTATTCGATGACGGATGCAATGTACGCGTTCGCCACCTCCGCCCGACCTTTTTGGGATAGCTTCCTCTCGGCCCATTGCCGGGTGAGAGTGACCACCCTAGTCGTTATTTCGCCCCAGTTCTTCTCCATTTGGAGGTCCGGACCGAACCAGACTCCGAGCAATTTAACCGGCCCATCAATCCAGCGTCCCACAGTGGAGACGCTGTTAGACGGCATGGGCTTGCTTCTCCAGGTGCCGAGCCGCAAGGCCACTGACTTATCCCGGTTAATTTTTGCTCCCGTTACCGCTTCGTATTCTTTTAGTCTCTCGCCGACCAGCTCGATGTGCTTTTGGCTCGACACTATGACAGTGACGTCGTCCGCGTATGCAGACACGCTCGTCCCACATCCCAGCTCTCGTGGGATGCCCCTCAGCGTCGCCAGCTTCCGCAGTAGAGGCTCAAGAGTCAATACATACAGAAGGGCCGAGAGGGGGCATCCTTGACGAATCGAACGCATGATGCCGAAAGGTCTGGATAGATGACCGTTTACGCGAACTACCGAGCGGATGCCGCTGTAGAAGGCAGCGATCCTACCGCGGAAGACGGGACCGAAACCAACCGCTCTGAGGACGGCTTCCAAGTAGTGATGGTCTACCCTATCGAAAGCTTTTGATTGATCCAAATTGATCAGCGCCTCACCCATGCCAGGTTCCTTAACTACCCTGTCCATGATGTAGCGGATCAGGTGGAGGTTGTCATGGATACTCCTACCCGGCACGGCGCACGTCTGCGGCCTGTCGACTAGTTTCTCGATGACAAGCGCCAACCTCTCGGCTAACACTTTGGCCAAAATTTTCAAATCTGCGTTGAGCAGAGTGATGGGCCGAAAATTATCTATGATGTTCCCCTTGTTTGGGTCTTTCTTTAGTAGTGCAACTGCTCCTCGCTTTACAAAGACGGGGATGCTCCCGTTTTGCTGCCAGTTGCAGTAGACAGCTGCCAAGACGCCTCCAAACAAGTCTGGCATATGACAATAAAGTTCGTAGGGCAGACCATCCAAGCCTGGCGACTTGTCTCCCTTACAGCCTGCCATCGCATCCCGTACGTCCGCGTCTGTGATGGGACTTTCACAACACTCCGCCTCTCTTGCTGAGAGTCGTGGCAGGCCATGCAGGTAGGCATTAAAGTCTACTCTGCGTTCTGACCCACCAGTTGTCCCGAACGGTCGGGCAAAGTGCTGTTGAAAAGCCTCGCACATCCTTTCAGGCTCGAGTAATTCGCGCCCTTTTTCATCTGTCAGAGACCTAATGGTGGCTCTGTTGCCTCGTTGCGCCTCCGCTACTCGGGCCTCTCGGGCCGCTCCAACTCCCTCTCCCTCAGAGCACGCATCCTAGCTCTGACAACGCATCCTTCGTGTTTGGCGTTGAAATGTTGGTCGAGGGCCAACCTCGCTGCCACTACGTTGGACGCGATGCCAGTACTAAGTGCCTCTTCTAATTTCTTAACTAGGTCTCCCTCTATTCTATTTCGGTCTAACGCTAGGGCCTTACTGTACCTAACCGATTCTGACTTGATTGCTTTTTTGAGGGCATACCACCATCTGTTGTTGATGATGGCACCCGTTAATGCTCTCTTAACTAAAGTGCTAATCCGGTCCCTGTAAGCTTGGCGTGCCGTGAACGACGCGTTCAGCTTCCAGTAACCGGGATCCTGTCTATGTGTCTTATCTAAGTCAAGCGTACAAGTGACAAATTTGTGGTCTGTGTAGCTGACAATGTGGAATTGTGGACAACCTACTCTATCCTTATCCACTGTCCTACAGAATACCCTATCTAAGTACGATCTGGACGACCCGATGCGGTTACTTCATGTCCACATTGGCACATTCGGGTGGTCCAGTCGGTACCTGTCAGACAGTTGGAAACGTCTGAGCAGGTCTTTGAGGCTTTTGCATCCCTTTCTATTGCTATCGATGTCTGCGTAATCTAGATGCGTGTCCAGGGTAGCGTTCCAATCCCCCACTAGAAGTAAAGGTCGAGACGTTCCTAAGAAAACCTCTAGACGTCGATAGAAATCTGGCCGGCCTGTTAAAGACGGTGCATAAACTGCTATCAGTCGAAAAGTACACCCATTGCTGCCGTCGACATCCAAGACGACCAGCCTACCCTCCGGGTCTAGGAAAATTGCTTTTACTTTGAGGTCCAAACTCTTCCGAAGAAGCACCGCGGTGCCTCCTCCACCCATTCGCGGCAGACACGGAGAAAAATAAATGTTGAAATGTCCGCCGAACATGTGCTGGAGGTCCCGCGGGCTGTGGAGTCTGGTCTCGCTGATGGCTATGACATGCAGATTTTGTGACTTGATGTCGTTTAACAGATACCCTTGTTTGCAAGGCGACCTCAAGCCACGTACATTTATACTGCCTATTTTGAGCATGATTCTATCAAAATTTGTGTTTTACACACGAAAGGAGAGAAAGAGTTTATAGATAGATAGATAGGTTTCTTTATTAGCCACACAGGGCTCAACACAGAGGGGACAAAATACAAATGTAGAGTTTTTCTTTTCGAGGGGGTCGAAAAAAAAGCAGAGAAAAAAAACAAAAGTGGGGACAACGATGAAAAAAAACATCGCAAAACGTTTGGGGTATTTACAAAAAATACGAAATAATACAAAAAATTCCCAATAAATGGGGAGGTTATCCGTGGAAAGAAAAACCTACGAAAAGACCACGGTAACCTCGGTCTTTAGCGTCACAGTTTGTTAAATAAAATTTCTTTTATTTAAGCAAGAAACGTGAGTAACTCTCTGTTTACAAAATTTTAAAACGTTTTATAGAATCATGGTCAAGGTGGCTTCGTCATTTATACGTGCCATTCTTGCTACATGTATCCATCTTTTTTCGAAACATTTGCTAGACAACACTTGCCTCTCTACTCTCACCTTCCTTTTCAAGTGATACTTGAAAAAGTTGATGAGAGATTGACCAGAGAGGAAAGTATTTGTCTCTAATCCTTTCAGACGCGTCCACCAGATGCATTCTTTGGCCATAGCCACAAGTACGATAAATACAGCTCTTCCTTCCCGTTTAAAGGAAGGAGGCGTGACGATATTGACGATAGACTCGGTTGATAAACCGACTCGTCCCACACGCGACAGCAGTCGTTCGACATAAGCCCACAGCTCCGAAATGGTTGGACACTGCACGAGTGCGTGCAGAACGGTTTCATCGCTCTGACCGCATCTCGGGCAGGTCGGCGCCGCATTTCGCGAGCCGTGTCTATAGAGCTTATCCCGAACGGGTAGCGCCTCTCGGTAACACTGCCAGGCCAGGGATCTCTGGAAGTTGTCCATAGGTCCCGGCCCGAAAGTCGTCCTGAACAGGCGGGTCAGGTATTCCTCGTCGACGCCCAGGTTCGCCCCGAGATCGTCGTCGTACCTGCCCTCCACTAATCCCCTATAGAATGACTTCGTTGTGATGCAGCCGCTCAAGGTCGACCCGGGACGGCAAAGTTGTTGCAGAGCAACGCGACACTCACGGTGCCATTCGCCATTCCTCGGCCTCTTTTTGATCCACGACTGCAGCTCGGTCATGGAGACGAGCTGCGGGAAAGCGCGTCGCACAAACGGCGACCACACCTGCTCACCGTCGTCTACGTAGAGCCGGAGATGTCGCAGTCTCAGCGCATGTCTGCGCATCATCAACCACGGCATGCCCAGCCCTCCTTTCAGCGGGTGTTGGCAACAAACGGATCGCCTCACCATCGGAATGCTTCCTTTCCACAAAAAGCGGAAGAGGATGCGCTCCATTTCGGTGATGGCGCGATCGGGACAAGGCACGACGGTCAGGCGGTATTCGATGACGGACGCGATGTACGCGTTCGCCACCTCCGCCCGACCTTTTAGGGACAGCTTCCTCTCGGACCATTGCCGGCAGAGAGTGGCCACCCTACTCGTTATCTCGTCCCAGTTCTTCTCCGTTTGCAGGTCCGGACCGAACCAGACTCCGAGCAACTTGACCGGACCGTCCGTCCAGCGTCCCACTACTGAGGCGCTGCCGGACGGTATGGGCTTGCTTCTCCAGGTGCCGAGCAGCAAACCCACCGACTTATCCCGGTTGATTTTCGCTCCCGTCACCGCTTCGTAGTCTTTCAGCGTCTCGCCGACAAGCTCAATGTGCTCGTGGCTAGACGCTATGACGGTGACGTCGTCCGCGTATGCCGACACGCTCGTCCCGCACCCCAGTTCTCGCGGGATGCCCCTCAGCGTCGCCAGCTTCCGCAGTAGTGGCTCGAGAGTCAATACGTACAGGAGCGGCGACAGGGGGCATCCCTGACGAACCGAACGTGCAATGTCGAAGGGTCCCGATAGACGTCCATTGACGCGAACAACCGAACGGATGCCTGTGTACAAGGCAGCCATCCAGTACACGACCGCCAAGACTTCTCCAAACAAGTCTGGCATACAGTTGTAAAGCTCGTAGGGCAGACCATCCAAACCCGGAGATTTGTCCGTCGAGCAACCCGCCATCGCGTCCCTCACCTCCTCCGCCGTGATGACCCCTTCGCAGCACTCCGCCTCTCTTGCCGAGAGTCGTGGCAAGCTGTGCAGGTAGGCACTAAAGTCCACCCTGCCTTCTCGCTCGCCACTCCTCCCGAACAGTCGGGCAAAATGCCGCTGAAACGCCTCGCACATCTTGCTCGGCTCGAGCAATTCGCGCCCCTGTTCGTCTACCAGAGACCGGATGGTGGCTCTGTTACCCCGCTGCGCCTCCGCCACTCGGGCCTCTCGTGCGGCTCCAACACCTTCATTCCTCAGAGCACGCATCCTTGCCCTGACAGCACACCCTTCGTGTTTAGCATTGAAGTGTTGGTCGAGGGCCAACCTCGCCGCTAAAACGTCGGATGCGATGCCACTTCGCAATGCCTCTTCTAACTTTATCACTAGCTCCCCCTCTTCTCTGTTCCTCTCTACAGCTAGTGCCCTGCTATACCTTATTGCTTCCGCCCTCACTGCTCTCTTGAGGGCAAACCACCATTTGTTGTTGACGATGGCTCCCGTCAAAGCCCTCTTTACTAACGTGCTAATCCGGTCTCTGAAAACCTGTCTCGACGGGAAAGACGCGTTTAGTTTCCAGTAACCGGGACCCTGCCTATGTGCCTTATCTATGTCTAGCGTACACGTCACAAGTTTGTGATCCGTGTAGCTGACTATGTGGAACTGTGGACATCCTAAACTATCTCTATCTCTTGTCCTACACACTATCCTATCTAGATACGATCTCGACGACCCAATGCGGTTGCTCCAAGTCCACGTTGGCACATTTGGGTGGTCGAGTCGGTACCTGTCAGACAACTGGAAGCGTCTGAGCAGGTCTATGAGGCCTTTGCATCCCCTTCTAGTTTTGTCACTCCCCACGTAGTCTAGATGCGTGTCCAAGGTAGCATTCCAATCCCCCACTAAAAGTAAGGGACGAGACGTTCCCAGGAATACTTCTAGACGTCGAAAGAAGTCTGACCGACCTGTTAAAGGAGGCACATAAACTGCCAGCAACCGAAAAGCGCCTCCATCGCTGCCGTCCACATCTAGGACAACCAGTCTACCCTCCGGGTCCGTAAATATCGTCTTTACTTGGAGATCCAGACTCTTGCGAAAAAGAACCGCCGTGCCACTACCGCCCATCCTCGGCAGACAGGGAGAAAAATAAATGTTAAACTGTCCGCCAAACATGGACTTTAGGGCCCGCGGTTCATGGAGTCTGGTCTCACTAATGGCTATGATATCCAAATTGTGTGACTTGATGTCATTTAAGAGGTACCCTTGTTTCCAAGGGGACCCTAAGCCACGCACATTCACACAACCAATCTTCACCATGATTCTATTTATACGTGTGCTTTAAAGCACAAAACAAAAGAACAGAAAGTTACTTACCGTTCGAAAGTTTTGTTTCCTCCTTGGATTTTTCACCAAGGAGGCTATTGTACAATTTCTTGCACAAATATTTCTGGAATCCCCCTACCGAGTTGGGGTAGAGGGATTTTATTGTGTTGTGTAATGCTGGTGTTACATGATAAATTTTAATATGTTTTGGCGGTGTTGTGCGTGGGTGGTTGTTTGTTTTGATGTCGTTATTTGTGATGTTTGTTTTAGAGTTGATGTAATTCATCAACTCTGTGTTTGTAGTGTCTATTGCTGTTAGCATTGTTTTTGGTGTGTTAGCATTGGTGTTTATCGTGTAGGCGTTGGGAGTGTTTTCGGGAGATGTGAATCTCCCTGCTTTGTTGTTGTTCGTTTTTCTTTTTTTGCTCCTCTTCCTCCTTCCTTTTTGGGCAATTTTCCATTCCTCAGTACTTGACTCGTCTTCAGATGAAAACTCTGAGGAATCGGAAGGAGGTAGAGGCATGTTGTATGCTTCTGTGTTTGCTTGTGTAAGTGGTTGTATTGTTGTTTTTGTTGTTGTTGGTTGTTGAATTTTTGGTTGTTGAATTTTTGGTTGTGGTGTAAGTGATGTGGGGGAAGGGGTATCAGTTTTGTATTGTCTTTTCTTTTTTCGTCTTCTTTGTTTGTTAATTTTGTAGTCTTTGTTGTATTTTCTTTCGTTGATGTTGTTGATGTTGCTTTTATTGTTTTTTGTGTGGATGGCGGTGTGGGCAGCAAGGCTTTTTTTGTGTGTTTAGTTAGTTCTTGTTGTTGTTGTTGTGTTTTTCGGGCAGTCGGACACTCCTTTTTAAGGTGTGCCTCGCTATCGCATAAGTAACAGCGAGGCCGCCTGCCCTCTACTACTATATGCAACTTTTGGTTTGTTGCCAAACGGATGTATGGTGGGATTTTTTTGATTTCTTGTTCGTTTGTGTGGAACAAGATTTGTATGCTTTTTCCGGTCCAATTGCTCTCTCCAACGTTTATTTTCAGTATGTTAATGTTGTCCATATCAATACATATGGCCGATATCAACCATAGTGTGTCGATTGTTGGAGGTGCGTGCTTTATTGTTACCTTTGTTACCTTTTGGCCAAGGTAACTGGGTAACATTGTTATTTCAGGTGTGTGAAGAGTTAACGTTGAATACGTCTTCGCCAACTCTTCATTTCGAAAAATCACCTGAACTTGTGCAAACCTATAATACGTGATATAGGATTTTTTGTCCCAAATAGATCTCAAGCATCTTTCGATCTTGTCTATACTGGCTTGTTCCGGCCTTTTACTTTTTGTGTTTATTATTTTATAAATTATTGTTTTCCTATTTGCTTCGTCTAATATGTGTTGTGGTACGTTTAAGCGTATTTCACCGCTTTCTTTGGTGATTAATTTTCTCATCTCTATTATTTCTTTTGTTGTGTAGGACACAACAGTTTCACTTTGCTTCAAAGCTTCAGCAAAGTTTTTGTTTGTGTTATTGTTGTTATTGTTGTTGCTGGTGCTGGTACTGGTATTGGTAGTAGATGTGGTATTTGTTTCAGTGGTGTTGTGGCTTTTTCCTTCCTCTCTTTCGCTTGCTGCTGGTGAAGGGAGCAAAGGTTGAGTTGAAATGTTGCTGCTGCTGCTGTTGTTGTTGTTGTCGTTGTTGTTGGTGGTGGTGGTGGTAATGATGTCGTCACCAGAATTGGTGCTGACGTCACATTCTTTGGAAATATTGTCTATGTTCTGTTTTGTAACCTTGGTTACAGTTTTGTTTTTGTTGTTGTTGGTGGTGGTGGTGGCGGTGTTAACACTTGAATTTGTGTGTGTAAATTCTTTTTTCTTTTTCTCCATTCTCTCGTTTAACTGTGAGGAAGGAAGACTAGGAAATTCTTTTTCGAACGAAACACTGCAAAATGCAGCGTTCGTGTCACAAAGATTTTCATGGCTACAAGACGCCATCGTCTCAAAAAAAAAAAATGGCTAGAAAGCCGAAATTGGTTTTTATATCCTGGAAATGTGCCACACAGGGCAGATTTCCGTCGCAAAAAACTTGCACCAGAGAGTCTACAAGTTGTTATACAACTTTGTATATAAAATAAACTTTACAAACAAACTTTTTAAAACATGAAAAAGGCAAAACTTACAGAGCCGACACGTCTACCGTCCGTCCATAGAGATAGATAGATAGATAGATAGATAGATAGATAGATAGATAGATAGATAGATAGATAGATAGATACATACATACATACATACATAGACCGACAGGCAGGCAGACAGATAGGCAGGCAGGCAGACGAAGGATAGATAAATGCACAGACTGACAGACAGACAGGCAGACGGGCAGACAGGTAGATAGATAGATAGATAGATACAGACAGACAGACAGACTGATAGATAGATAGATAGACAGATAGATAAATAGATAGATAGATAGATAGATTTCTTTTATTAGCCACACAGGGCTCAACAAAGATGGGACAAATACAATGAAGAGCTTTTCTTTTTGGGAGGGGGAAGGGGGGAAAAGTAGGGGGGTGTCGATCAAAAGGGATCGTAGGAAGGAAAAAGGGGGGAGTTCGATCAAAAGGGATCGAGAAAACAAAGGGGGATCAATAGGGATCGTGTATCACAGTAATGTTCTCGTGTAAAAAGAGGGGAGGACAGTTTAGGTTTAGCCGTGGAAAGAAAGGCCCACGGAAAAGACCACGGTAACCTTGGTCAATGTTGTCATTGTTATTGAAGGAACTATAACAGTAAGTGACTCTCTTTTGCCTTTTTGTTTTTTTTTTTCTGGATTTTTTTTTTACTCCTTTATAGTGTTATGCTCAAGGTGGCTCCGTCATCATATGGGAACACTATGTGACCGACAACAAAGTCCTGGAAAGAGCAAACAGTCAAAGTATCGAATCGCTGATCACGAAACATCGTCTTCGATGGTCAGGATATGTAGCACGAATGGAAGAGTCAAGATTTAAACCGCAAGCATTTTATTTTCTTCAGTGATAGCTCTGACCGGTTGACCACTTTTCTGTGCATTGTAGATGGACCAAGTTTAATAAAATTTGTCACGTATTCTGTAAACTGTTAGTCTTGACTGAGCTGGTCTTTGAAATTCTTCTGTCCCCTTTCTGTCTAACCATTTCTGCATTCTCCGTTTTCCAATACCACTTGATGATCCACTTCCGTTCATTGTTGCTAAAATTTACAGCCATATGATAAATATCTGAAGTTTGAAATTATTATTTTATGAAAGAAAGTAATTAGTTAAAATGATCATAGATTCAAAGAATTCTTATTATAAAAAAAGAAATAGAGAAATGGAAAGAACTCTTCGCTCATATTTAGCAACTGTATATCTACTTTTGCCCACCCCTACATAAACTACGTTATACGTGTACCACGTTTTAGTTTCATTTTCTTCCAGATCAACTGTACAGCTGTTTATATTTTCGCCAAGAGAATTGCCAGGTAAGATGCAAATCTTGTATTTTTGGCTGTGATGTTTTGTGTTACCGCTATCATCCATATTAGGAATGAAAATCGAAGTAAATTATAAAAAAAAAGGAGAAGTGAGAAAATTCTTTCCACCAGGGGGATATGGAAACGGTCCAGTTTCACTTGTTAGTTAATGCCAATCCATTTTGCCTCAGAGCTCTAATAACTGCAGGTGAAGCACAAATCGCCTTCTTTAAAAGGATGTTGCCGTTATGCCCCAGGAATACATTTGTGATGAATAGTTGAAATACTGATGATGATGATGTTCAGATCATCATCAAACGTAATCGTGCAAACATTATATTTGTGAGATATTGCATGTTATATACGTTATATTATGTTATGTTATGTAATATATGTGTGTACGTATGTATGTTTGTATGTACGTATGCATGTATATATATATATATATATATATATATATATATATATATATATATATATATATATATATATATATATATATATATATATATATATTACAAAACAAGTAGTGATTGATTACCAATCCGGGTAAAATACTTCATAAGTTCCCTGTTAACACACCAGCCTAACAATATTACTTAATGAAGAACTCCAAGTAATCTTTTGGTAGGGTCCCAAGTTATGGTTCATCACAGTTCTATATTGTAAATCCGTGGATGAGCTTCAGATAAACTGATTTTTATAGAGTGATATATACTGGTTATATATACATTCGCGTTCGCCACCACAACCTCGTTTAGGCTTAGCAGCCCTTCCTGTTTGTTTTCACTGTCCTGTTTTTGTCACCATCCTGACCCTCCGCAAGATCGCAAATTTTAGGTAATTTGCTTTGCGGGAGCAACTGTTTTATCGACGGTGTACCTTGTCGTAAATTGCTCGAAA
>NC_142933.1:90433207-90450707 GCF_046866305.1 Octopus bimaculoides
ATGAGAGAGCGCGAGAGAGTGGTAGATAGATAGATAGATTGATAAATAGATAAATAGATAGATAGATAGATAGATAGAGAGAGAGAGTGCTTTACGTTCATTATAATACAAGGTCCGTGTGTTTATATGCACATCAGTAATCATTAGGCCGTGTAGGAAATGTCATGGCGTACGATAATCACCAACCGAGTTTCAAATCACATTGTAATACAAACAAGTCTTAATGAAAGAGAAGAATAAGGAAAAAGATATGTTAGGGATATAAGGGAAGAGTTATTATACATACATGCATATATATCTATATGGAAGAATGTACGAAAAAAAAACAACAACAGACGAGGACAGATGGTATATGTATATATATATATATATATATATATATATATATATATATATATATATATATATATATATATATATATATATATATGAAGAAGTTTTCTATAGAAGTTTACATAATACAAGCGTGCATACGTAAATACAGTACGTAGATTCAATGGTACATATACACACATACACCACAGATATTTATACATATATACATATGTAAGTATGTATGTATGTATGTATGTATGTATGTATGTATGTATGTATCTATCTATCTATCTATCTATCTATCTATCTATCTATCTATCTATCTATCTATCTATCTCGCGCTCTTGTTTTTTTCCTTCTCGGCATCATTTTTCTTCAACCTCAAACTTTGTCAGATGTAACGTAGAACATTTTCTTTTTGTAACTAGATATTCTTTTTTTCTTCATTTTATTTATTTATTTCTGTTTCAGTTGTCACATCGTGATGACCTTTTACATTATTGTGTAAGCGTAATATGGCGGAAGTATATAGGTGATTTGTAACAAAATCCTTGTCGTCTGCCACAAAATAGCTATCGACATACATGCACACCGTACATTGTAGTAGCTATTGTTGAATGTCTGTCGCTAGTGTTGCCGTTTTGTTTGTTGTTTAATCTGAAGTCAGCACTGATCATGCAGGAAACCAGTGATCGTTGACATGCATTTTTTGACCATCTCGTCTTCGTTTTTCGTTTTCTTGTTTTTGCAGAAACTGTAAAATGCAATGTATATGCAATACTGTGACAGTATGCTGAAATACAATATGAAACCATACATGTATTATACATAAACTGTTATACGTGTCGCGTTTGTTAATTTTATTTTCTTTCAGATCAACCGTATAGTTGTTTATATTTTGGGATCTCTTCAGTTTCGCTTACAGATTTTTTAATTATTTTTTTTTAACTAAGCAGTTTGAAACTTCGTATACTGGTGTAATTTCTCACGCTGAACACGGTTTACTTCCAACATTTTTTTTTACAATATTTCGTATTTTAGAAGTTATTTCGTATTAAAGTTGTCGTATTTGGGTAATTTCAACCAATCATCAACGTGTATTCAGATGAAAAATACACGTCGTTGATTGGTTAAAATTACCCAAATACGACAAACACGAAATAAGTTCTAAAATACGAAATTTTATTAAAAAATGTTGAAAGTAAACCGTGTTCAGCGCGAGAAATTACACCAGTATATAAGGTTTCAAACTGTTTTGTTAAAAAAAAAAAAATAATCTGTGAGCGAAACTGAAGAAATCTATATTTTGATTAAGACAATTGTCATGCAGCGTGTAAAAATCGTATTTTAGTTATGGCTTTTTGTGTCACCGCTATCGGCTACCAGAGTGACACGCCGTCACTATATTTTTGTTGTCATCCACTCACTAATCTCATACTTTAAAAAATTTTCTACTGTAACGGTTTATTTACTATGGGCTGCATTATCAAATGTCTCCTCTTTGAAGACGATAGGATGAAGTTTGAGTGAGATTTGGCTGCTATTTCTAGAGGTCATCCTATCACGTAGAAACTCCCTTCTTGATGCCTTATTGTTTAACTACAGTCCAGCCTTGATCGAGCAAAGTTTGCTTAAAGACAAAGATATGTTCAATCCATCTTTTAGGGAATATCATCTAGAACTATGTTATCCGATGACCCCTCATCACTAGTTCAGCGCCCTAACCATTAAGCCGGTTCAGGAGGCGAGATGCATCTTTGAGTAAGGCACTCTGTTTCATCCTTTTGGGGTGGGGGTAGGTGGGGGTCGATAAGATAAAGTCCCATTTGTAAACTGGGGTCGATGTAATCAACTTACTCCCTCACCCGAAATTGCTGGCTTTGGGCCAAAATTTGAAACCATTATTACCGAAGTTTCGAATTGAACGGATGTGTTCGAACCAATCCTGTATAAGAATTAAAATTATAATGTTTGGATTTCATGGGAGATAGTGTGTTTGGGTATTTTATCGATAGAAGAATTTCGAATAGCTTCCGTCTCCACTCGATTTTACTTCGGTGTAGAGAAATTAAGTTTTCTTTGGACATCATATTTTATGTTTTGTTGCATTTCGCTTGCTCATATTTTAATATGGTTTCATGTATCGGAGCTGGAGGTGATTGCCACAGTTTGGTATCACTAGCGTAAACAAATACATCTTCTTCCAGACCAGGAAAAAAAAAAAAGAGTATCTAAAAAAAATATATATATTAGTACAGATTTATAAAAGGAGAAAACAGAAAATAATGCGAAAACTGACAGCAACAAACAAACAGACGTACACACAGAAAAAAAAAAAAAAAAAGAAATGGATTTGTAGCAGATGCAGAGAAAAGGCAAACAGCAATGATAGTCACACATAGAAATTTTGCAAAACAAAAATATTTATTTTTAACGTGTTTTAAATGGAAACACCAGTCTCTTCCGTTACAAACGCGACTTATATTCGACGAATGTCGGACAAAGAAAAAGAACGTGACAAATACAACATAAAACAAACACGTTTTAACCGAAGCTATCACACAAACTCAAGACAGAAAGAAATGTGTATTTCTGTCGCCGTAGTCTAATCCCACAATATATCAAAGAAAGGCGAGAATTACTGAGAAAGGTATCGAGACGATGCCGAACTTTGTCGATTTGTAACACTGTTGTGATACCATACAAGCAGGTGGTGAGCACTAATGTGATATATAGCGATATGGTTGGGTCACTAAATAAATGGGAATAATAATGATAATGATAATAATAAAATATATATAACACAGAAAATTGCACTACTGGGCACTGCACACATCCTACGCAAGACACTTTCAATACAGTAACCATAAGAGCATCACAGCAAACCACAGCACATACCCAAGGCACACAGAGCTGCGCTCGGTAGTGAAGTGAAAGCACGTTATAAAAATAAAACTACTGAACAACAACAACAACAACAACAACAACAACAACAACAACAACAATAATAATAATAATAATAATAATAATAATAATAATAATAATAATAATAATAATAATATAGACAAATGGCGGAAGGAGATTGAAATAGAATTCCCAGTAGAGCTCCACACAAAGTCTTTCTCTTGGGAGCAGCGAGAATTATCAGGAAGGTTCTAAGTACTTGAAAGACTGCTGAAAACTTGTGGATACCTAAGGTTACAGGTAGTAACCCGCTCTCTGCATAATTCCTACCAGGAATAAGACTGAATCTTAGCCAAACCAAAATAATAATAATGCTAATCCTTTCTACTATAGGCACAAGGCCTGAAATTTTGGGGGCAAGGAAAAGTCGATTACACCGTCTCTGTTTGACAGGTACTTATTTTATCGACCTCGGAAGGAGGAAAGGCAAAGTCAACCACGGCGGAATTTGAACTCATTACGTAAAGGCGGACGAAATGCCACTAAGCATTTTGTCCGGTATGCTAATGATTCTGCCAACTCACCGCCTTGCCACAGTGGAGTATGATGAAAAGGACATTTCAAAGATATGCTACATGAAATTTAGGAGTTTCCATAAAATTGGATAAGGAATAAATAAAGAAGAACAGATAGGACGCGAACAGTATACAAATACAAGAATATATTGATAATAAACCTCATGATGCAGGTGGCTCCAACTAGGGATAATCGGGAAATCCACAATCCACAATGACTCTGACTTCCAAGGGTAAGTATTCTCTTCCAACTGTCTGTTCTTTGATCAGCAATCGCATACTCAGCTTAGTCCCTCCAACGTTGGTGAGTTAGAAAGTAATGCTATTTCTATATGCATTTCTCTTCGACTCACTCATATATACAAAAGTTAATCAAAAAGTAGGGCAAATCAAATTTGCATTACTTTTTTACTCACCTAGTACAAAACCGTTTTCGTAACTTTCCACCACCGTTTGACAATTTAACAGGAGGACAACGTTTCCTTGTTTAGACTCTTTTTTTTTCCAAGGGGTATTTGAAAATATCGATTACGGATTGTCTGTATAGGAAAGTGTCCGTCTTCAATCACTTCAGCCTCGTCCATCTCACAACTTTTTTTGTCATCGCTAATAGGCAGAGGAAAACTGACTGCGCTACCTTGTCTATCTATCTATCTTATTCACCGTCTTTAACAGGCCGGCCAGATTTCTATCGACGTCTAGAGGTTTTCTTGGGAACGTCTCGACCTTTACTTCTAGTGGGGGATTGGAACGCTACCCTGGACACGCATCTAGATTACGCAGGCAGCGATAGCAATAGAAAGGGCTGCAAAAGCCTCAAATACCTGCTCAGACGTTTCCAACTGTCTGACAGGTACCGACTGGACCACCCGAATGTGCCAATGTGGACATGAAGTAACCGCATCGGGTCGTCCAGATCGTACTTAGATAGGGTATTCTGTAGGACAGTGGATAAGGATAGAGTAGGTTGTCCACAATTCCACATAGTCAGCTACACAGACCACAAATTTGTCACTTGTACGCTTGACTTAGATAAGACACATAGACAGGGTCCCGGTTACTGGAAACTGAACGCATCGTTCACGGCACGCCAAGCTTACAGGGACCGGATTAGCACTTTAGTTAAGAGAGCATTAACGGGTGCCATCATCAACAACAGATGGTGGTATGCCCTCAAAAAAGCAATCAAGTCAGAATCGGTTAGGTACAGTAAGGCTCTAGCGTTAGACCGAAATAGAATAGAGGGAGACCTAGTTAAGAAATTAGAAGAGGCACTTAGTACTGGCATCGCGTCCAACGTAGTGGCAGCGAGGTTGGCCCTCGACCAACATTTCAACGCCAAACACGAAGGATGCGTTGTCAGAGCTAGGATGCGTGCTCTGAGGGAGAGGGAGTTGGAGCGGCCCGAGAGGCCCGAGTAGCGGAGGCGTAACGAGGCAACAGAGCCACCATTAGGTCTCTGACAGATGAAGAAGGGCGCGAATTACTCGAGCCTGAAAGGATGTGCGAAGCCTTTCAACAGCACTTTGCCCGACCGTTCGGGACAACTGGTGGGTCAGAACGCAGAGTAGACTTTAATGCCTACCTGCATGGCCTGCCACGACTCTCAGCAAGAGAAGCGGAGTATTGTGAAAGACCCATCACAGCCGCGGACGTACGGGATGCGATGGCAGGCTGTAAGGGAGACAAGTCGCCAGGCTTGGATGGTCTGCCCTACGAACTTTATTGTCATATGCCAGACTTGTTTGGAGGCGTCTTGGCAGCTGTCTACTGCAACTGACAGCAAAACGGGAGCATCCCCGTCTTTGTAAAGCGAGGAGCAGTTGCACTACTAAAGAAAGACCCAAACAAGTGGAACATCATAGATAATTTTCGGCCCAACACTCTGCTCAACGCAGATTTGAAAATTTTGGCCAAAGTGCTAGCCGAGAGGTTGGCGCTTGTCATCGAGAAATTAGTCGACAGGGCGCAGACGTGCGCCGTGCCGGGTAGGAGTATCCATGACAACCTCCATCTGATCCGCTACATCATGGACAGGGTAGTTAAGGAACCTGGCATGGGTGGGGCGCTGATCAATTTGGATCAATCAAAAGCTTTCGATAGGGTAGACCATCACTACTTGGAAGCCGTCCTCAGAGCGGCTGGTTTCGGTCCCGTCTTCCGCGGTTGGATCGCTGCCTTATACCGCGGCATCCGCTCGGTAGTTCGCGTAAACGGTCATCTATCCAGACCTTTCGGCATTATGCGTTCGGTTCGTCAAGGATGCCCCCTCTCGGCCCTTCTGTATGTATTGACTCTTGAGCCTCTACTGCGGAAGCTGGCGACGCTGAGGGGCATCCCACGAGAGCTGGGATGTGGGACGAGCGTGTCTGCATACGCGGACGACGTCACCGTCATAGTGTCGAACCAAAAGCACATCGAGCTGGTCGGCGAGAGACTAAAAGAATACGAAGCGGTAACGGGAGCAAAAATTAACCGGGATAAGTCAGTGGGCTTGCGGCTCGGCACCTGGAGAAGCAAGCCCATGCCGTCTAACAGCGTCTCCATTGTGGGACGCTGGATTGACGGGCCGGTTAAATTGCTCGGAGTCTGGTTCGGTCCGTACCTCCAAATGGAGAAGAACTGGGGCGAAATAACGACTAGGGTGGTCACTCTCACCCGGCAATGGGCCGAGAGAAAGCTATCCCAAAAAGGTCGGGCGGAGGTGGCGAACGCGTACATTGCATCCGTCATCGAATACCGTCTGACTGTCGTGCCTTGTCCCGACCCTACCATCACCAAACTGGAACGCATACTCTTCCGCTTCTTGTGGAAGGGAAGCGTTCCGATGGTTAGACGATCCATTTGCTGTCAACAGCCGCTAAATGGAGGGCTGGGTATGCCGTGGTTGATGATGCGCAGACATGCGCTGAGACTGCGACATCTCCGGCGCTTCCTAGACGACGGTGAACAGGTGTGGTCGCCGTTTGTGCGGCGCGCTTTCACGCAGCTCGTCTCCTTAGCCGAACTGCAGTCGTGGAACACCTGACCCGCCTGTTCAGGACAACTTTCGGGCCGGGACACCTGACCCGCCTGTTCAGGACAACTTTCGGGCCGGGACCTATGGACAACCACCAGAGATCCCTGGCCTGGCAGTGCTATCGAGAAGCATTACCCGTTCGGGATAAGCTTTACAGACACGGTTCGAGACACACCGGACCGACATGCCCGAGATGCGGTTAGAGCGACGAAACCGTTCTGCACGCACTTGTGCAGTGTCCAAAGATTTCCGACCTGTGGGCTTATGCCGAACGGCTGCTGTCACGTGTGGGACGAGTCCGCTTGTCAGCCGAGTCTATTGTGCAAATTGCTCCACCACCGACCCTCAACAGGGAAGGCAAGGCAGTGTTCATCATACTGGTGGCCATGGTGAAAGAATGTGTGTGGTGGACCCGAGCGAAAGGATTAGAGACGAAAACTTACCTCTCTGGCCAATCGCTCATCAACTTTTTCAAGTATCACTTGAAAAGGAAGGTGAGAATAGAGAGACAGTTTTTGTCTCGTGAAAGTTTCATTAAAAGGTGGGTGAATGTAGCAAAGATGGTGCATGCGAGTGACGATACCTCTTCGAGCATGATCCTATAAATCGAAAAAAAAAAAAATTTTTTTTTAAATGTGAGAGAGAGCACTTCGCTCTCATGTGTCTATTCCCTGCTGAGGTTACCATGGTCTTTCCGTAGGCTTTTCTCTCTATGGATAAACCTAATGTTACCCCATTTTACACAATTGACATTTTCTGTGATATACGATACCCCCCCCCTTTTTTTTTCTTTTTTGTCCCTACCGATCCCTTTTGATCGGATTTTCTTTTTTTGTTTCTTAAAGAAAAGCTCTACAGTTGTACTTCTCCCCTCTGTGTGCAGCCCTGTGTGGCTAATAAAAGAAGGTTATCTATCTATCTATCTATCTATCTATCTATCTATCTATCTATCTATCTATCTATCTATCTATCTATCTATAGCTAGCTAGCTATAGGGCGGAGTGATCTCGATTGGAATGAACACCATTCGAACGTTGTTAAGTTGAAATCACTTTTGGGTCGCATCTACATGTTCAGCTGACCGACATTATATTCCAAAAGTCTGATCAATCAGGTTTCAGTAGCGCTAAACAATAACATCAACAACATACCAGCACCACCAGCACCACCACCACCACCACCACCACCACCACCACCACCACCACCACCACCACCACCACCATACACAGCAATAACAACATTAAGATCAACAATAATAGCTAAGAGCTAGATGGAATCGACCGATTGAAATGTATTTGTCTAATGATACAATGCAGTGCCGGAGACATGGTACAAATTCTCGGCTCGTTATCTATCGGTCTGATAATCCGCTCTCTCTGATAATCCGATGCAAGACACACGTATACGCAATTGTTCTGCAATGCTTTAACTACACACATATATCCTAGTCCTTATCTAAGACCAATGCTCTTTGTATTATACGAGATAAGTCTGCGACTAACAAGCTAAATAAACACTTGCCTCAAACGACATCGAGCTGCCCCTTTTCTTACTACTACTACTACTACTACTACTACTACTACCACCACCACCATCACTACTACTACTACTACTACTACTACTACTACTACTACCATCACTACTACTACTACTACCACCACCATCACTACTACTACTACTACTACCACCACCACCATCACTACTACTACTACTACTACTACTACTACTATTACTACTACCACCACCACCATCACTACTACTACTACTACTACTACTACTACCACCACCACCACCACCACCACCACCACCACCACCACCACTACTACTACTACTACTACTACTACTACTACTACTACTACTACTACTTTGAATTGTTCACCTCCTCTTCCGTCATCGCCTCCCTTTCATCTCCCCTTTTAGATCTCATGATAATGAAACCCCTTCTACCTTCAGTTTTTCTCTTCATCCTCAAAGTTACTTTCTGGAACTTTTACCCTTCGGGCGGCACATTTCCTTTCCATTTTACTAATTTAAAACTTTCGAATTCAATACCGATGTCTTTCGATTTCCCCAAATTCTTTTATCAATCAACAAAGGATTGAAAAACGCAAACAAAAGCAAAAATGCTGTGGGCACCGCTCCTCTTTCCTCTCTCTTTTCTCCTTTCTTTTGCGATTAACAAATGATTCTTTCTGCTATAGGCACAGGGCTTGAAACTTTGCTGGGAGTGGTGCCTGTCGATTACATTGACCCCAGTAGTCTACTGGTTCTTATTTTATCACCCCGAAAGAATGAAAGGCAAAGTCAACCTCGGTGGAATTTGAACCCAGAACGTGAGGACGGATGAAACGCTACTAAGCTTTTCGCCCGGTGTGCTAACGATTAGTGCAAGCTAATAACCACACAGCCACTATATGTTTTATATATATATATATATACATAATATATATATATATGTATATATATATATATATACATAATATATATATATATGTATATATATATATATATATATATATATATATATATATATATTATTGTACTCTATTGCGTTTTTGTTCCATTTTTATATTTATATATACATATAGCGGCGTATGTACACCTTTGTGCTCACCTTATAGTAGGTATGTATCTAAATTTTGTACGACTCTTACTCTATCTTTTATTCTCTCTTACTTTCTTCATTTTTTCTCTTTCTCGCACCCCTCTCTTTCACATTTCTTGGCCCTCTCTTTCTTTGGCTCCCACTATTTCACACTCGTTTATCATCCCTGTACCTTTCCCTTTGCCTCTGATTTTTTTCTAATCCTTCAATCCCGCTGTCCTCTACCCATCTCTCCTTCTTCCATGTGACCGGTGTCCGGCCAGCCATGATCTTTCTTTCTTGACTTGACTGCCGACCGTCAACACCTCTTGTGTCCATCGTCTATGTTTCCCTTCATACACGCCAGCTCAATTTGATTAGTTCTCAGTCAAAAGACACCCGTTATTATTTTCTTGTTGTTTGTATTCGTAAATGTGTAGCATGTTCTCCATTTTTCGTCTTTTTGTGTAGCATGTGCTCCGTTTTTTTGTCTTTGTTGCCGTACACATTCGCTAGCTTTCTTACAGGGACGTCTAATGCTCTTAATAAGAACAGTTTATATTATTATAGTATCACACCAATGTATTGATGGACCAGTATTCTCCGTCGATTTCGACGATGAATAATCAGTTGATCAATCAACTGATTCGTTAAATGACTCGTTAAATGAATATATAAGTGGCCGAGTATTCCATGGATACATAATCTTTTATGTAATCTACAATCTGAATTGGGGTTCGAAATCATGTAAGAGAGCTGGACATTTGAATTGGTAGCACAATCTATCCGATTCGCTGGCATACATTTTCTGCATGTTTGATTTTATTTACGAAGCATGGGTCGACCCAAAGTTATGGTAAAGACATTTATCCAAGATGCCACGCTGTGGGAACGAACTCGAGATCTCATAGTTGTGAAACGAACTTCTTAACTACTCTACCACGCGAATATATTAATATTGATTTCAATTACATTCGTATAGACATCCACTCTTTCCCCACCCCTATATATACACACAAAGACACACACACAGACATATACACAAACACATACATACACAAACACACGCACACATATACACACACGTATAACTTTACATACATTAAAAAATATAAGGAAAAGACCCTTATGTATCACTTCTATCTCATTCGAATTCAATTTTTCTATCAATACATACATACATACATACATACATACGTATATACATACATGCGTACATACATATATACGCACATACGTACATATGTACATACATACACATACAGACACTCAAATACATACATACATACATAGATACATGCATACATACGTACATACATACGTACATACATATATGCGTACATACGCACATATGTACATACATACACATACAGACTCTCAAATACATGCATACATACATGCATACATACGTACGTACATACATACATACGTACATGTATATATGCGTACATACGTACATATGTACATACACATACAGACACTCAAATACATACATACATACATGCATACATACGTACGTACATACATACATACGTACATACGTATATGCGTACATACGTACATATGTAAATACATACACATATAAACACTCAAATACATGCATGCATACATGCATACGTACAATCATACATACATGCGTGCACACATACATACGTATACGTACCTACATACATGCGTACACATACGCAATATATATATATATTTACGCAGGTATACATATATACAAATACATGCATACATACATACATATATACATACATACATGCAAATATATATGTGTGTGTGTGTATCTGAGTGTTTGTGTATGTATGTATGTATTTGCACGTATATGTGTATATATCCACTAATCCCGTAAAATGCGAAGATCTTTCTGTTCCATACAGCTTATCAACAACACTGTTTTAATTGAACTTCAAAATAAATACCTTCCTACTCAGATATTGTAATTCTATCTTCAACGCAATAAATAAAAAAAGATAAAAGAAATCTGTAAAAATACGAAAAAAAAAAGAAGGAAAACAAACAAAGAAAATAAACGTAATAGAATCTTTATCCTACCAAATATGGATACTAATCTCCGCAGAAAACAATATTGAAAATAACAATAAAAATAGAGAAAAATACGGCAACAAAAAGTACAACTGAATTAAAAATGTCGGTAATAACTAATGAATGTATTTGCATTGTAAAAATTCTTCTCGTATTTTTCTTTTTCTTTTCATATCCATAGTTGCATACATAAATCTTTCACAATCTTTCTAAGCCTGAAAACAAAGACACTTCTTTATAAATACCTAAATGTTATATCCATAGCTTATAGAGCTCTTAGGCTATAATTACAGAGCGGGTCAGTTAGCTCTCGATAGGTAAGGTAAGCTAGTATTCACATACATACACACACATGCGCACGTATTTACATATATATATATATATATATATATATATATATATATATATACATATCTGTATATATATATATATATATATATATATATATATATATATATATATATATATATATATATATATATATGTATATATATATGTATATATATGTATATATATATATACGTATTTATATATGTATATATATATGTATATATATATATATATATATATATATATGTATATATATATATATATAACCCTATATTTATATATATATATATGTATATATATATATATATATGTACGTATATATTTATACACACACACATAGTATTTATATATGTGTGTGTGTGCGTGTATATATATATATATATATATATTTATATATATATATATATATATATATATATATATATATATATATATATATATATATGCATATATTTACACACACACACACATACACACACACATGTATATATAATACACAGAGGATTGAATCTCTAATGAGAAGTAAATGCGCAAGAGAGGGGGGAAAAATTCTCGATATTAATCACGATATTAAATCAATTATTATTTTCATTTTCTAAAGAAGCACTGGTCTGATTAAGTCGGTCAACAGCAGAATAAATGCCAAGCTGTGTTTTAAGTGCACGTCCTTTGGTTCCGATTTCGAGTTCCGCTGATATTATCTTCATTTTTTTGTGGTGTCGATTAGAAGTAGTTACTGTAAGTAGGGCCTAATATCATCGTGTGGCATAAATGATTTGCTTATAGTGATCGAATGTTTGTGTTGTGCATTAGCTCATTCTTCCCTTGAAATCCACTTTGCCTGAACAGACACAAGGTGTGCCACACGTCGGACAAGTTGGGCCCTCAAGTGCTTAGCCAGGTCCACCTGGCTTAGCATGAGCCACCTAGAGCGAGTCTTTGTCCGAAATCGCGCCAGATTGAAGTCTCCTCCATAAAAACGATATTTGATTTCCTCTTGTGTTTAATCCGGCAGGGTAACGTGAGATTACGTGTTTTACTCAAGGACACAGCATACCACCTGGTCCAGCCAGGAAGTGAAACCACGATCTCTCGATCGTGAGTACAACACCTTACTACTACGCCACTACTTACAGTTCTGTTTATTTCATACACTGTTGACTAAAAATCTAGAGGTATATTTTGTAGTACTGCATAACATTAACACAAGTCGCTATTAGCGTAGTTTTTAGTAATTGAGCCAAGCTGTGAAGCATGCGTGTCATATTCAAACTGTTCTATTTACGTAAGCCTTTAGTAATAATGTGCCTTGACATCTTGGGTAAATGTCATTTCTTATTGCCTCGAATTGACCCATATCTTGTGACTGAAATTTGGTAAATTGTACTTGTGATTCAAAAGCAGCTTTGTCATACACTGTAACACGCTGTTGCTCCTGGCTGACACTATAGAAAAAAGAATGGCATTTGCCCAAGTTATTTCTGCAGGTTTTCTATAGAAATAATAGCTAGTACCGAAAGTTACGACGTTTCGTATACGAAAACGATATTTGATTTCCATTTCTGGCTAATCCAGCAGAGTAACGTGAGATTATGCGTTTTACTCAAGAACACAGCGTATCACCTGGTCCAGCCGAAGCCGACTTTGCGTTTCATGCTTTCAGTGTCGATGAAATAAGTACCGGCTTCGGCTGGACCAGGTGATACGCTGTGTTCTTGAGTAAAACGCATAATCTCACGTTACTCTGCTGGATTAGCCAGAAATGGAAATCAAATATCGTTTTCGATCTAATCGACTTATCCCTCACCCACCAGAATTACTGGTCTCGTGCCAAAATTTGAAAGTAATAATTAAGGCGGCGAGCTGGCAGAAACGATAGCACGCCGGGCGAAATGCTTAGCAGTATTTCGTCTGCCGTTACGTTCTGAGTTCAAATTCCGCCGAGGTCCACTTTGCCTTTCATCCTTTCGGGGTCGATTAAATAAGTACCAGTTACGCACTGGGGTCGATATAATCGACTTAACCCGTCTGTCTGTCCTTGTTTGTCCCCTCTGTGTGTAGCTCCTTGTGGGTAGTAAAGAAATAAGAAACGTTAGCATGCCAGGCGAGATGCTTAGTGGTATTTCGTCTGCCGCTACGTTCTGAGTTCAAATTCTGCCAAAATCTGAAAATAAGTATCAGTTGGACACTGGGGTGGATGTAAACGGCTTACCCATTTCCATCAAGAAATTGCAAGCCTTGCGCTAAAATCTGAAATCAATATTTGCCCAAGATGCCCCGCAGTGATATTGAACCCATGATCTTGTGGTTGCTAAGAGAACTTCTTACCCATTTGGCTATGCTACGCCTACACGGTAATACTATTATGTATATAACATAACAGTTGTTGGAGAGCAATTTGTTAGTTGGCTGCCAGAGACGGGCTGCTTTGCTGGTAAATTTAGCTGCTTCAGCTGAGTGAGTTTTGGTTAGCCGGTCGGCTGGTGGGCTACTTTGCTGATCGGCGAACCGGTTGGTTGGTTGAGTTGGATGACTGATCGGTCGGTAGGTCATGTTCGGTGATATATGTGTGTCATTTCTCGTTTGAAAGCCTACATTTTTAAATGACGATAAACGTCCATGAATGATACTAATCCATCTTACCCACCACGCATAAACACACACACACACACACACTCATACTCGCACAAACACAACATCGCACATACACACACACACACACGTGTGTGTGTCGTTTTCACCTCCATAGCTTTATCACCAGCACCACCGGCACCAGCAATAGCACCAGCTGCAGCACCAGCATCACTACCACCACCACCACCGCCGCCGGCGCCGCCACCGTCGATGACAACGATGATGACGGCGACGACGACAACACCGCCATCACCACCACCATTATTATCATCACGGTCGTTGTCGCGGTCCTCCTCCTTATCATTAAAGTCGACATCGCCGTTCTTGTCAACGTGACCGCCGCCTCCACTATCACCACCACCACAGTCATTGACACCGTTGTCGTCACCATCCTCCTCCTCCTCTCCCCATCAACAATGACATCATCATCATAGTAGCGCCCCCTCCCCCCCGCCGCAATAGAAATTCAACGACGCAGTTGAGATATGTTGAAGTGGCAGAATGGTTTCAACTCGAAGAAATGGTTCGAGATTTGAAACTTACGCTGAGAACTTGGCCACGAGATGTGTCTGTGCCTCAGGCAAGTTTTGGTAGAGCAGCAATTTGCATTCCATCCAGGAAATGGTTCCACGTCCTGTGGAAACCAATACCTCCGCCTCCTCCTCCAGCGGCAGCAGCAGCACCACCACCGCTCATCACCACCAAAACCACCACCACCACCACCACCACCAGACTGAAATGTTCGAATTTCTTATGTACCAAGTTTGACAGTCATTAACTCTATTGTTTTAACCTGACAATGTTTTACAACATTGAAGAGTTACATCACTTTTCGAAATACAATTCATGTTGTCTGTTTATATTGTGATTATATTTTCTCTTATAAATCAATTTCTGTGAACCCATGGATAGATAAGAAATTCATGTTGTTTATGAATATGAGTTCCGTCGTGGAACCAATGCATCCTAGACAGCTCGAAACGCCAATGAGGTGTTTGGTGAAGATGTGGCGAATGAGCGCACTGACCGTCAATAGTTTGAGGAGTTATTCTTGAAAATCAGCCCCTTGGTAGACCTGAGACCAAGGTAGATAATGATGAGCTGGAAACTGTAGTGGAAGTGGATACATCTCAGACTAGGTGTGAGTTAGCAGCAAGGGTTGATGTTTCGATTCCAACTGTATTGGCCCATCTAAAACAAATCGGCAAGGTAAAGAAGCTGGACAAGTGGGTAACACACGAACTGAACGAGCATCAAATGACATGTCATCTTGAAACTTGCTGTTCTTTGCTGCCGCGGCATAAAAGAGAATTATTTTTGCATCGTATTGTTACGTGTGGTGAAAAATGGATTCTTTTCAACAATAGCAAGCGTTCTGCACAGTGGTTGGATAGAGATGAAGTGCCGAAACACAATCCAAAAAAAGAATATTCACCAAAAAAAAGCTAATGGTGTCTGTTTGGTGGCCCAGCGCCGGTGTCATACATTACAGCTTCATGCGACCTAGTATGTCAATCACAGCGGATGTATATATATCAACCAAATGGACGAAATGATGAGTGAACTTTCAATTAAACAACTGAGACTAGTCAACAGAGACAGGCCAATTCTCTTGCAAAACAATTCTCGACCACATGTTGCACAAAGAACGCTACTCAAGTTACAGGAAATGAAGTACTCTGTCATCCACCATATTCACCAGACCTTGCATCAACTGACAATCACATTTTCCAGGCATTAGACAACCTTTTGCAAGGAGAAAACTTCAAATCTGAAGAAGATGCAAAAATAGCCTTTCGTGATTTCACCACCTCTTGCACTCCAGAATTCTTCGCTGCCGGCATAAATAAACTACCGATAAAATGGCAAAATTGTGTTGATAGTTTAGATGCATGCTTTGGTTAACTGTATTGCTTTTTGTTGAGATAATGTAAAATAAACTTTGAATTCAAAATCGAACACTTCATTCTTAATAACCTGATATATACGTACCCCCCTCCCGCACAATGTTTGTATGTATTATGCATATATATATATATATATATATATATATATATATATATATATATATATATATATACTCTTTTACTTGTTTCAGTCATTTGACTGTGGCCATGCTGGAGCACCGACTTTAGTCGAGCAAATCGACCCCAGGACTTATTCTTTGGAAGCCTAGTACTTATTCTATCGGTCTCTTTTACCGAACCGCTAAATTACGGGGACGTAAACAGACCAGCATCGGTTGTCAAGCGATGTTGGGGGGACAAACACAGACACACATACATACATATATATACATATATACGACGGGCTCCTTTCAGTTTCCGTCTACCAAATCCACTCACATGGCTTTGGCCGGCCCGAGGCTATAGTAGAAGACACTTGTCCAAGGTGCCGCGCAATGGGACTGAAACCGGAACCATGTGGTTCTTAAGCAAGTTACTTATCACACAGCCACTCCTACGCCTGTATATACATACATCTACATGAGTATGAATATATATGCATGTATATATATATATACATATATGTTTGTATGCGTCTGTGTGTGTTTATTTTAATGTCTCCTTGCTTTGATATCGGGCAATTGTTGTAAGTGAGTGTCACTGTCATGCAAGAGGTGTTCTGTATTTCCAATTTCCCACGTGATCATGTTTGAATATGGAGAAATATTACGCTAATAAATATTACGCTAATAAATATTACGCTAAGAGCGTTAGATTCCTTGGAAGAAAGCAGCGAATGTATACAAAAACAAGGACGGAAAAAAACGAACAATGTTACACAAATACAATAAAAAATAATAACAGGATATAACAACAGATGTCTTTCGACTAAGGACGAATTAAATTGAGCTGGCGTGTGTCGAAATAAAGCCTTACGGCAGGGATACAAGATTTCACAGGCACAGGGAGGAATATCGATGTTCGATGTTGCACGCACAACGGCCGGCCAAGAAAGAAAGATCAGGCTTAGCCGAACGCCAGTCACGTGGGAAGAGAAGAGAGAGAGGTAGAGGCAGAGGGACAAAAGAATTAAGGAGGGGCGAGAAAAAATGACAGGGACACAGTGAAGTGAAGAGAGGAGGGA
>NC_142933.1:90460707-90473207 GCF_046866305.1 Octopus bimaculoides
GGACATTTTTTTCTACGAGAAATCAAGCCAAAATTTCGAAAAATTTGATCGAACGAGAAGACTGCCTGAATTGAAATTAGATAAAGACTTTAAATAATTATATAGCAATTGGATTCTACAACACTATAAATTAAACATGGATAATATGCAGGATATAACAAATTTTAGCTTATGCAATGAGAAAGGCAGTAGATAAGGTGATGAATATAAATTGAATAAAAGAAAACAGAGATAGGAGGTGGTAAGAATTATGGGTAGATGGATGAATGTTGAGTAATAATGACTTTAAAGCAACTGATTGTCAACATAGCAAATAAAATGTATTGATATGCAAGCTATTGCGAAATGGAAATTTTGATAGATTTAAAGATAGTTTCAAACTGCAAACTATATATAGCTACGAAGGACTTACAAATAAATGGAGAAAAATGGTTTGATGAATTAAGGTACAGGAGAACACTAAGTCAGAAAAGTATGAAACAACTTGTTAAGTGAAAACAAAAGCAGTCTTTTTTTTTAGGAAAGAAAACAAGTTGACAGTTTTCTGAAAATCTGCCATTCAGGTTTCAATATCAACGTCTATCAATCTTTTGTACAGTTCTTTCGTTATTCTTCTTAATCCTCCTATAACAATTATGTTAACTTCCATTCGCATTCCCATGAGTTCTCTCCGTTCTGTAACCAGATCCAGGTATACTTTTCTGTATTTTTTGCATTTTTCTTTTGCATTCATACAACATAATTTCAGTTTATTTTATGCTTCGACTCTTCTTTTTCTTCTTTTAATATGGTCGTATTTCTTTCAGACAATTTCCATTGTGAAATCCCACAGGATCTTACAGCAGTCATTTTCAATTACTAGCTTTTGGATGGTAATGGTACAACTTTTCACCGACTATGAAACTAAATTTTCTACTAACCTCCAGTGTATCAGTTTACTTGCCTGTCGTGTTTTATAATTTTTGTTTTGTGTAACATCTTTGAACATTCACACATTATATGATTGACATTTTCATTTAATTTGCCACACGGCACAACCGATACTCACATCGAAATGGCTTCTGTCAAATTTTGATTCAACAATGTTTGTTTTAATCAATTCTTTTTTTATGTTGCTATCGTCAAGGTTTTTGTTTCCTTCTGAACCACCCGAAAACTGACCCTAAACAGAAGGTCAGAGGTTATGTTCACCTGCTGCCATAAGCAGAAATATCTATTACTAGTAAGAGAAAAAATTATTCTTAATTGTAGAGACACCCACTTCCTACTAAAACAGCGCGTCCGAGTGCTTTAGTCATTTAACACGCATCATTAATTAATCTACTGAAACATAAGAGAGCAAAAATATTGCTTGTCGTTCATCACCTATTTGTTTTTTCATATTAGTAGTTGTACACTACCCTCTATGTCTTTGCAAAACAGACAAAGAAAACACTCCTGGGGCGCTGGTAGTGATCAGGCGAAACTAGTAGAATTGTTCTTCCTTACATTATGCAGAAAGGGTTCTTGTTCTCACCACGCAGCCAATTAGTAGAGAGAAGCTAAATGCATGTTTGTTAAACTTACGCGTGTAAATTATTTATGACAATTCACAATGACATTCTTATGCCATATGCCCTATTATTCCTAATAGTATCTAATTATAAAAATATAACAGGGTTTTTTAAACATCGAATGGCTATGAGGATGCACTCGGAATCAAAGGGATCCAAAAGTAGAAAAATGGTTGAGAACCACTTATTTAGTCGAACAAATCGAATCCTGTACTTATTTTTAACCCTTAAAGCGCTGGGATTTACACTTACATTGCATGGACTGCTGAGTACATTTTATGAAAATGAGACTACCGTGCACACATACCCCCCCCCCAAATAGTTAAATATCTTCTTAGTATTTAATGGTGGCAAGTTTTACATCATCTGAAAAGTCATTAGTTGAACTATTAATCCTTTTGCATTCTGGGGGGTATCGGAGCGTTTGAGTGACATTAGACCCCAACAAACGCCTATAAATTAAATGCATCTATCTGGGCCATGGTCGTGGCCTGTCAACCTGTGTCTGACGGCCATGATCGTGGCCCGTCGTGCTTTATGTGTTAAAGTGTACTACTTATTCTATCGAAATGCGGGAACAGAAACTGCATGCATATACAAGATGTGCACAAACGTCAGCTAAATGAATGTTGGTGGAATATTCTTCTCAAAACTTCTACCAGATGCAAACGTAATAGGTCGGATGTTGTTCTTTAGGTTAGTATGACAAAAGTATGTACCTGCATAGAGATCAGCTGCCCTGCTATTGCGAATATCTCTTCTAAAATCGAAGCAAAAAAAAAAAAAAAAGGGGGATATCTATGGATAACTGCTTCGAAATCCCCAATATCTATACCCAGATTATAAATTCACATTTACACAAATAATTATTCGGGCGTTTCATTTTGTGAGTAAATATTCAAATGACGATCCGCAAAAGCTTTTCAGAAAAATAAATCAACCAGCTTAACGTATATTACAAATACAAGCTACGAGCGGGACAGTAAATGTATTCCAGTCTTTTCTCAAGTTCAAACTGACATTCTTTTTGTTATCCTCGTTCCAATGATGGAGCTTTGTATCTTTATTAGAAACCAGTTAGTGGAGGCGCAATGGCCCAGTGGTTACGGCAGCGGACTCGTGGTCAAAGGATCGCGATTTCGACTCCCAGACCGGACGTTGTGAGTGTTTATTGAGCGAAAACACCTAAAGCTCCACGAGGCTCCAGCAGGGGATGGTGGCGAACCCTGCTGTACTCTTTCACCACAACTTTCTCTCACTCTTACTTCCTGTTTCTGTTGTGCCTGTAATTCAAAGGGTCAGCCTGTCACACTGTGTCACGCTGAATATCCCCGAGAACTACGTTAAGGGTACACGTGTCTGTGAAGTGCTCAGCCACTTGCACGTTAATTTCACGAGCAGGCTGTTCCGTTGATCGGGTCAACTGGAACCCTCGTCGTCGTAAGCGACGGAGTGCCAACAACAACAGAAACCAGTTATTTCCTTACAGGAATGCAAATGTAAGAGAGAATTTAACAGAGTTAAACAAAGTGGCTAATGAATTAATATTCACTAAAATCCATTGAAAAATAAGATTTCTGGGATGGAAACCATCAGCTCCTTCTGTATTTGAAATTCGAAACATCGAACTAAAAGAATATATATTAATATGCAGTTCCATTTATGTATGCCTCTTTTTGTATAGAAACGTTTTAAGTTATCGATTTATAAATATATAGAAATAACAATTTTCTTTTCAGCGGTTAAAACGCTATCTTTTTGCACAATTAAATAAAAACAGAACACGAGAAAATGGTGTATAAACTCTCTTGGAGACAGGTGTGTGATAAACGCAGATGTATGCATTACAATGATAATATATATATATATATATATATATATATATATATATATATATATATATATATATATATATATATATATATATATATATATATATATATATATATATGTATGTATGTATATATATATAATATATATATATATATATATATATATATATATATATATGTATGTATATATATATATGTATATGTGTGTGTATTCTGTCTGTCTGTCTGTCTGTATGTATGTATTTATGTATTTATGTATGTATGTATGTGTGTGTGTGTGTAAGTATGTGCGTGTATGTGTGCATATAGATATGCCTGAGCGTATGCATGTTTGTATATATGGTTATATATACAATATATGACATATTATGCAACAAAATATAATATACACATGTTATATTTTATATATTATATATTGCATGTATATCCATACATACACATACATATATATACACGTACATACACACACACACACAAACAAGCACACACACTCACACACACACACACACACACACACACACACACACACACACACACACACACACACAGAGAAACACACATACACACATGCACAAACATCTATGTATATACGCGCATAAATTCATGCGTAGGCGTGGCTGTGTCGTAAGAGGTTTGTTTCTGATTCACAAGGTTCCGGGTTCAGTCTCAATGTGTGGCAAGTGTTTTCTACTATAGCACCAGGCCAAGCAAAAGCCTCGTGAATAGTTTTGGTAGGCGGAAACTGAAAGAAACCCATTTCAAATCTATCTATCTATCTATCTATATATCTATCTGTATGTCTTTGTATCAATCTGTCTATATCTGTCTGCATGTGTTTGTGTTTGTCCCTCACACCCGCTTGGTAATCGGTGTTGGTTTGTTTACATCCCGCAGCATTAACGGTTCCGGAAAAGTACTAGGCTAAATAAGAATAAAGAATATAAGTACTGGCATCGATTAAAATCCTTCAAGACGGTGCCCCAGCATGGCTCTCTCTCTCTCTCTCTCTCTCTCTCTCTCTCTCTCTCTATATATATATATATATATATATATATATATATATATATATATATATATATATACATATATATATATACAAGAATAAGGGCAGGGAATCGTCAATTAATAATAGAATTAATAATTAACAATTTTGCCAAGTAGTTCAGTATGAAAAAACCTTTATCGGTAAAACCATTTATCATCATAAATATACAGGGATTAGCATTGAGTTGCTTCTCCAACATACTGAAAATTTAGAAATAGCAGTCAAAGAACTACTGATTCTAAACTACAAATTTTTCTCTAAACGGATGGCGATATTTATGGCACACATAAAACAAAAAACCGGAGGGAAAAGCATAAACAAAACAAGTCTTTAGTTAAACTATGTGTGCCATAAATATCGCCATCCGTTTAGAGAAAAATTTGTAGTTTAGTTCTTTGACTGCTATTTCTAAATTTTCAGTATGTTGGAGAAGCAACTCAATGCTAATCCCTGTATATTTATGATGATAAATGGTTTTACCGATAAAGGTTTTTTCATACCGAACTACTTGGCAAAATTGTTAATTATTAATTCTATTATTAATTGACGATTCCCTACCCTTATTCTTGTATACATATATATATATATATATATATATATATATATATATATATATATATATATATATATATATATATATATAAATATATATATATATATATATATATATGTAATTCAAAGGGTCAGCCTTGTCACACACTGTGTCACGCTGAATATCCCCGAGAACTACGTTAAGGGTACACGAGTCTGTGGAGTGCTCAGCCACTTGCACGTTAATTTCACGAGCAGGCTGTTCCGTTGATCGGATCAACTGGAACCCTCGTCGTCGTAAGCAACGGAGTGCCAACAACATATGCAATCATACACGCATTATGTGTTTGGATTTGAAAACGGAAGAAACACTCTCAATGCATGCAGTAACATTTATTGGTTTCTTCGTCGGTTAAGTCTTTCTTGTTTTTCACACCGACTGCGAGACGAGCGTTTCTCATAATCGTTTGTGAAAAGCAGAGCGGTGAAACTCTGAGTAAGATGGAAGGAAGACCCTATTAGAAACGACCTACGAACATGCATGCATTCAAATATATCTGTTTGTCTGTCTGTCCCTACAATTCTCCGTGTGTTTATATATATATATATATATATATATATATATATATATATATATATATATATATATATATATATATATGTATATATATATATACTCAGACGATATGTATTAATGTCTTAGTGTTTGTGTATGCGTGTATGTCTGTGTATGTGTGCATGCGTGCATATGTGTATGTGATTATGTATGTGTGTGTCTATATATGTGAATGTGTATGCGTGTGTGTATATACATATATATGTATGTATGTATGTATGTAAACACACGCACACACAAACACATACATATACGCACACACGCACACGCACATAAACATCTCACACGTCTCCATAGACACACCAAAGCTCGAAATATGTATACAGAGATATATATATACATACATTCAGATGGAGAAAGTATCTGCGTATTTATTTTAGTAAGTTCTTAGTCGGGTTCTATGAAAGAGTGGTGATGATTGAAACGGTCGAGAGATTGTCTTTCATTCATCTGGTATGTGGATAAAATAAAATACAATTCAAGGACTGGGATCGATTTGATCCTTTGATCCTCGATAAAAAAAATGTTATAATAAAATGGAAAAATACACAACAAATACTCATAAGATTGGTCGTAATGTTTATGTCCGACGTCATTACATTTGGGAGCAGTGTGCTTTTAGAAAACGGTTATTATCTCCCTTTGAATTTCATCGCCTATCGTATAAGAATCGAAAAGTAAGATGTTTCTAACCATAGGGTGTATTTTCTTTTCTTCTCCTTTTATTGTTATTTACTATTTATTATTTTTTTTCTTGCTGTATTTTCAAAAACTCTGTTCCTTAGTCTTCGACCTGCCTCAGGTTTCGACCATTAAATTATCCCTCAAGTTGGAAAGAAGGCATTAAAAAACACGAAGAAATATACGTTTGCACGCATGTACGCATGCATCTATGTATGTTTGTATATATATATATATATATATATATATATATATATATATACGTCTTATATATATTAGTTATATATATACATATATAATACCAGTCATAATTCATAAAGATTCATTTATTTATTTATCTATTTATTTATTTCTTACGCAAAGATTGAGATTCCGTTTTTTCCAACCTTACTTTTTAGCCATCATCATCATCATTATCATCATCTTCGGAATTTATCCACCAGGTAGAATCCTCCTATTTTATCATTGTCAGCAAATAGTAATACTCACTGAATGTCACACTAGTTTTGAACCAGCGTGTTGTTAACACTTTCCACACCATCATTCCTCCTTCCCCACGTCACTCTCCTCTCAATCCCCGTCCTTTCTTCTCTTACACTCTCCTACTTACAATCACTCATACCGTTTGTTGCACCCTCGCTTACTCTTGCTTCTGCGTAATTCATATATATATATATATATATATATATATATATATATATATATATATATATATATATATATATATATATATATATATATATATCTTACATGCGAAACTCACTCGCTCTTCCATTTTCCCTGTTTGTTTGTTGTAGTATATTTTACTTTTGGCTCATGTCAGATACTTTTATTTTCGTGGAGGAGAGCAATAAAAGCAAAGAATATTTATTTCTTTAGTAATGAATATCTTATATCTCTGTGGAAAACCACTATATTTCACAATTGTAACTGCACTAGATTTTGTGACATTTCATTCAATCTTACCACAACACAAAATTTACCCCTCCTTCCTGCTTTAGAATTGCACCGACGTCTCTGTACATATATCTCAATGTCATTCTTCTTTTCGGTCTTTATATATATATATATATATATATATATATATATATATATATATATATATATATATATATATATATATGTACAAACACCCACACTCAAGAACATTCACACAAATACACACATACACAAGCGCATATATATATTTGTATGCATAACTCATATATACGGATACAAGTAAAAAGAATATCGAACTTAAAGACACAAAAACAGACGCAAATGTATGTATACAGGGAAAAAAAAACCAATGGAAGTATATTTATATTCAAGGGTATATATATACATTTACATAACTGTAATGTGTGTACATATATATGTATATATGTATATATGTATATATATATATATATATATATATATATATATATATATATATATATACACACACACATGCATATGTGTGCGTGTGTGCATAAATGTATTCTGGGATACGTATAGGTTGCTGTATGTAACTATTTCCATATATAGCTGTAAATTTGAATGAGTGTATGTGTGTGAGTGTGTGTGCATGTGTATATATATATATATATATACTTACGTATTTGTACGTACATATACATATATGTACATATGTACAGTCACATATATTTTAGAAACGTAAGTATTATGAATGTCTTATAAACGTGTTTGTATGTGTGTCTATGTGTGTGTGTATATATGTATGTATATACACATATCTGTTTATACAATATAGCTTATATCCATTATATATATGTATATATTTATACATATATATATATTTTCATACGTAAGTACATGCACATACATACACACATACATGCATAGATACAGACACACATATGCTCGTATACATACATACATACATACATACATTCATACATACATACATACATACATACATACAGGCATGCATTTAAAGAATTTAGGAAATATTGATGCGACACCATACTGGGATTTAGATCTATTTCATATTTCTTCCTAACGTAGTGATACATGAGGTATGATGCATATATGGAATCATACAATGGAAGAACGCAAGTACTAAATTCCTCCTCTCTATTTTTTTTTCTCCCTCATCACCTGTTTACGTCATATTATATTTCTGGTCCCTTTCTGCTTTATTACCTTACCTACAGTTTGTTTCTTTAACTCTATAGAAATACATAAAAGAAATTGTTTATGTCAAGATTGATGCGAAATGCTTTTTTTTTTGTTTCTGTTTTGCTTTTGCTTTTGTGTTTTTTTTTCTTGTTCTTCGTTTCTGTTTTGTCTCTCCTTCTGGTGAGGTGAACGAGAAAACGACTTCCCAGTCAGTTCTCTTTTATTCAATATGGCGGTATTTAAAAAAAAAAAAGTATATCGTGTACTGTTGTTACTGAAAGCGTTGTAATATCTGCTTCTTCGTAGGGTTGGTAGTAGTAGTAGTAGTAGTAGTAGTAGTAGTAGTAGTAGTAGTAGTAATAGTAGTAAGAGCAGCAGCAGTGACAACAGCAGCATGAGTTTTAATCTTTAGAAAGCCGGGTAGTTTATGCGATTCGTTTCGGTTCCTGAGTTCGAATACCGTTTAAGACAAGTTTTAGATTTTAAAGATGGCGAGTTGGCAGAATTGCGCCAGACGAAATGCTCAGTAGCATGTCGTCCTTCTTTACGTTCTGAGTTCAAATTCCGCTCAGGTCTACTTTGCCTTTCATCCTTTAGAGATCCATAAAATAAGTACAAGTTGAGCCTCCTCCCCAATCGTATTATTGGCCTGGTGCATAAATTAAAAATTATTATTACCATTATTATTATTATTATTATTAAGCAAATTCCGCCGAGGTCGACTTTACTTTTCATACTTTCGGGGTCGATAAATTAAGTACCAGTTGCGTACTGGGTCGATCTAATCGAATGGCGCCCTACCCCAAAATTTCGAGCTTTGTGCCTAGAGTAGAAAAGATTATTATTATTATTATTATTATTATTATTATTATTATTATTATTATTATTATTATTATTATCATTCTTTCGTAACACAAACTAGTTAAAAACGCACCGGAGGCTTTCGTCATCTGTCAAGTCACAACAAGGACCTCAGACAGATAATACTTTCCTTAAGATGTGCGCTGTGTCCAATAAGGCTGCTTTTTGCAAGACATCAATCTTACTTGGGATTTCCAGTTGCCTTAAGAAGTTTTGAGGTTTCAATGGGATTGAGCCCAATGCTCCGATCACCACTGGTCTCACTTTTACATTACCCTCTCGCATTCCATACAGTCATACCATTTTCACTTTCAATTCGGAGTACTTGGAGATTTTTTTCAACCTCTTTACTCACAACATTCATGTCATTTGGTATGGCTACATCAATGATCTGACAGTATTTGTCTCTCTTATTCAATATGACAATATCCGGCCGACAGTGTTCGATTACACGATCCGTCTGAAAATCACAGTCCCAGAGTATCGTTACTTTTCCATCCTCCTGCATAACTTTACTTAGTACAGTAAAAATTGTTAAAAGTTGTTAATATTTTCAGAGAGAAAAGAGAATGATTTAAGGGAGATTTGACTGTTGTTTCTAGCACATCTCAAGACAACCCTCCTCATTTCTTTATCACTCTCGCATGTACTGATTTTTTTTCAATATTTTTGTCCCCATAAATACATTTATATGCTATGAAAAATAAAATTTGAAAGATTATGATTTTTTTTGCAATCCTGCTCCCCGACCCCGATTGTTTCTCTGGCATTTATCCACAGTGATTAAAAAAAGAGTTACGTAAACGATAATTCATTTTAGTAGCATAATTTTCAGTTAGAACATTTTTTTCTTACACACACACACACGGCTTCACTTGTTTGAAGTGGGTGCAAAAATTCAGATTACAAATCGTTTGTTGTCGCTTATATTCCACCAATGGACCACGCGTGTGTTACTTCGGCATCATCATTCCATAAAATGTGTTTAATGGGAGAAAAATATTGAAAAAACATCAATACATGTGAGATCGAAAGGTGGTTTGGGTTGTGCTAGAAACAACAACCAAACCGCCCTTGAATTGTTTACCTTCTTCTCTGAAAATATTTACAATTTGTTTTTTTACTGAAAAGGCTTCTCCTATAGTTTTTTAAGTTTAAAAAGAAACTGGACAAAATCGGCCCGGGTAGTTATTATCATAAGGCTTATAGCGTTCCAAACAGCCATAACAACAAAATCACTTCTCAGTATTTTTTTACAAAAATCATACCGGCATATTAAAAAAAATTCACTCAATAAATAACGTCTTTACATTACGTATATAGAATAAGTGGAGGCGCAATGGCCCAGTGGTTAGGGCAGCGGATTCGCGGTCATAGGATCGCGGTTTCGATTCCCAGACCGGGCGTTGTGAGTGTTTATTGAGCGAAAACGCCTAAAGCTCCACGAGGCCCCGGCAGGGGATGGTGGCGAACCCTGCTGTACTCTTTCACCACAACTTTCTCTTCCTGTTTCTGTTGTGCCTGTAATTCAAAGGGTCAGCCTTGTCACACTCTGTGTCACGCTGAATATCCCCGAGAATTACGTTAAGGGTACACGTGTCTGTGGAGTGCTCAGCCACCTGCACGTTAATTTCACGAGCAGGCTGTTCCGTTGGTCGGATCAACTGGAACCCTCGACGTCGTAAGCGATGGCGTGCCAACAACAACAACAATAGAATAAACTGTGGGTTTTGCAAATAGCGAATTAAAACTTGAAATGAAAACATTGAAATAGAGAGTGAGAGATCTTGCAAATTAAAACGGAATATTCCACAGTGAATGCAACGAATATTTAAATTTGTGAAAAAGATGGGTGGGAGAGAATGAGAGAAACATAAAAATGTCCACTGTCCAAATATGTCAACATAGAATCAGCAGCATCATATACTTTTCTGCTCTAGGCACAAGGCCAGAAATTTTTGGGGAGGGGGCCAGTCGATTAGATCGATACCAATATGCAACTGGTTCTTAATTTATCGACCCCGAAAGGATGAAAGGCAAAGTCGACCTCGGCGGAATTTGAACTCAGAACGTAGCGGCAGACGAAATACCGCCAAGCACTTCGCCCGGCGTGCAAACGTTTCTGTCAGTTCGTCGCCTCATATAGGATCAACATAGGCGGCGCAAAGACGTCTGTCCTAAAAACGTTTAATAAACTTCTGGTATTAGGAGATCGGATGTAAATTTGCTCAGACTGAGAGTCACAAACAAATATCTTCAGAATAAACGAACTCAGAATCTGTCAAATACAATATGAATTCCTCTTGCACTAAGCCATCACCTCACTACAAAAGCATATTAGAATAAGGAAGAATTTGAATTTCGTTTATAGGGATGTCTTAACTGCGACAATGATGATATATTCTTCTTGTCTATAGCAAAAGAGTTAACATTTCGATTACGGAACGACCCGATGTTTGTCTCATGTGCATACTAAGTGCAAACAGGCAAGAGAATCGAAGATAAATTAAATACGAAGCTGTAAATATTTGTGTGCTTCCATAGAAATTTCAGTGCAAAATCTACGGCGGTTTATTCACCTTTATTCACAATGCAAAAAAAAAAAAAGGGAATGAGAATTATTTTGTTTACGCAGCTCCTACATACGCACAAACACACATAAACAAACACACACACACACACACACACACACACACACACACACACACACACACACACACACACACACACAAATATCTATGTTACGTATTTATGTTTGTATGTGAGCATGCATCATTGCTGGAATATATATTAAAAATATACAATTACTTCTATTCGCATTTTATAAGGAATCCCTATACACACAGGCTCATTGTAAATATGTAAGTATGCATATATTGTATGTTTATCTATCTATCTATCTATCTGTCTGTCTATTTGCCCAGCTATCAATTTTATACATGATGCATTGAATTATATGTTTATATATATATATATATATATATATATATATATACATATGTTTGCATATATATATATATATATATATATATGCATGCATACACACATGCCATGCATATATGTACACATACATACATCCATACAAACATGCATATACACACGCACGCACACATACATAAGCACATACACACATACACACACACACACACACAAACACACACACACACACACACACACACACACACATATATATATATATATATATATATACCATACATACATATAAACATTGTACGTATGAACATACGTATGTATATATGTGTATATGTATGTACATG